>NW_028270185.1:11269379-11422272 GCF_037043375.1 Chiloscyllium plagiosum | reverse complement strand
TCCGCAGATCCTGCCAGACCTGCCGAGCTTTTCCAGCAACTTCTGGTTTTGTGTCTGATTTACAGCAGATCTTTCACGTTATATTCAACTTATGCCCCTCGCGTCCATCCAATTGGATTTTGAAATTGTTCATTGCCTCAACTTTTACTACTTGCTAAAAACAAACCGAACATTTCTTGCACAAACCCTCCACGCTGTACTTCCCTAGACCTTGTACCATGAGTTATTGGGAACAGCCGTCAATCTGATACATCTCACTCAAACCTCCCTTCGATCGCTCAAATATTTCTTTCCTGGAACCATTCTGGTAAATCTTCCCAGTTTCTTCTGAGGGTCCCGTTCTATTCTGAAAGAACCCAATTGTTTGCATTTCAGTAATTCTTTCAAGTCTGAGAATTGAAAGACCCATGGACGTTGCTGGTGGACGATATCTATGGAATGTCAACACATCTGTTAGAATGGGACGATCAGCAAGTAAAATAGCGGATCCCCTGGTCTGCACGTTGAGATATTTATTCTGCCCGTGTAAACAGATCAAGGTGGTTTAGTCCTGAGGACCGCGTGTTGGAACATTTTGCAGTTTCTGATTTGAAAACAGCTCGATGAACGAGTGAATCTTCAGGTCACACAGAGGTGATAAGACAACTGCGTTTATCAGCGTGCACAAGGATGGGGGGAGCGAGAGAGGAGTTCAGAATTAACATAGCTGGAGATTTGAGTGAGGTTAACATCCCGAACCCCTTCGCCAACAGCACTGTGCTACACCACTCAGACTGCAACTGGTTCAAGAAGGGGCCTCACCACCACTTCTTTTATTTTTATTCATTTACGGGGATAGTCCAGCGTTCATGGTTCATCCCTAATTGCCCACAGGGAGGTGGCGGCCAAGCAGTATTATCACTGGACTCCCACAATCCAAAGATGTGCAGGTTTGGTGAATTGGCCGTGCTAACTTGCCCATGGTGTTCAAGGATTTGGAGGTTAGGTGCATTAGTGAGGGGTAAATGTAGAGTAATAGGTTCAGGGAATGGGTCTGGGTGGGTTACTCTTCGGAGGGGTCAGTGTGGACTTGTGGGGTCGAAGGGCCAGTTTCCACACTGTAGGGATTCTCTGATTACTCTATGATAACAGACAGCACAGCACTCCCCCATCACGAATGCTCAGGCCAATAAAGTGGGACTTGGACCCAGAACTAGCGGCTTAGACCACCATCACCACCATCGGTGGTCTCTTGCAGGTGGGGATGACTCTCTCCCACTCTCAGGGTGAGTCTGCAGGTGGCTGTACAGACCGACGGGCCTACCGCAGGCTCTGTTACACTGGGGGCAGGAGGTGGTCATGGGAAAGGGGTGGGTGGGCGTTGGTGAGGCAGCGTGTTCCTTTCGCCCGGCTTCCGCTTCTTCCCGACGGCGAGTCTCCAGGTTCTCCACGCCTTCCCGGATGCCCCTCCTCCACTGTGGACGATCTTGGCCCAGTGATTCCCAGGTGTCTGTGGGAAAGCCGCACTCGGCCCAGTGAGGCCTTGTGGGTATCCCTGAGGCACTCCCTCTGTCCCACCTGGGGCTGGCCTGCCGTTTGAGAGCTGGGAGTAGAGCACCCGCTGGGGGAGTCTCATGTCGGTCATGGGGACGGTGTGCCCAGCCCATTGCAGCTGATCGAGGTGGAGGGTGGGGGGGGTGTCAGTGCCTCGATGCTGGGCCTGATCATGGAGGCTGGTGTTGGTGTGTCTGTCTTCCCAGCGGATTTGCAGGGTCTTGCGTGGGTAGCATTGGGAGGAGAGTCCCAGTGCCTGGAGGTCCCGGCTGTCGACCAACCACGCCCCAGAGCCATACAGGAGGGCGGGAACCAGCACAGCTCTGTAAACCATCAGCTTCGTCTTGGATCTGATGTTGTCTTCCTCGAACACCCGACTCCTCAGGAGACTGGAGGTTCAGCCACTGACCCACAGACTGTCAGAAAACATCAAGCTTTTATCTTCCGTGACCACATCTTACATTTTGCAGATGTTGGCCAGGATTGTGCGGACTAATTTAAACTTTAATAAACCTTTGAAGGCTTGATTGCATGATTAGCTCACTCTTGGCAGGTGCACAAGGATTCCAGCAATTGTCTGTATTGTTACAAAGCCCACATTCCTAACGCAATAAAGACTGATTACACTGACCCTCTCTGCACTGCAGCTGAATGCAGTTGCCTGCCAGATGTTGCATTCAGACACCTAGGATTCATTGACTGTAATGGTCCCAGTAATTTAATTTGTCGGGGCTTGGACCTCCAAGGTCACTATGCAGTAGTCACTTCTGAAAAGAGGACGTCAATGTGAGATCACGCCAACTGACGTGTGAGTGACTCCAGAGCAGCTAGCATCAAGGGTTAGATGCTTAGGGCCCAGGAGGCTGAAAGTTTAGCCGCTGTTGGTGAAGTGATGGCGATTGCACCTAACCAAGAGGCTGGAACTGGAGGAGCGCAGAGATCTAGGAGGGATGTGAGGCTGGAGGAAGTTAGAGAGAATTGGAGAGGTGAAGCTACTGCCCGGTTTGACAACACCGATGAGAATTGTGACAATTCAATTCAGTTGGGGAATCAAAGCACGTGTGTGACCGGGAGCCGGCGCGAGTGGTGAGGGTGGGGGGGGGGGGGGGTGTCATTGGATGAGCGAGACTCAGTTCGAGTTGGCGCTCGGGCAGCGGAATATTCGACGCCATTCAAGTTTCAGGAGGGCGGGAGATGGCTCGGAGTATGTTGGGATGGTCCAGTCCCTGAGCGAATGAGAGGACGGCAGAGGAAATGGCGAATGGCTCGGAGGAAAATCAAGCAAGTAATTGAGATGGGAAAGGGAATGTACGACATGATGTGAAAAGTATTCCGCCATGGAAACGTCAATCCTTGAGTGCACCACAAAGCATCAGCTACCTCTCCTCGTGATAATTTCTGAGTTTGTTCAATTCTGGCCAGGAATCAGGGGTTCGTTACAAGAGAAACTCTTTGGAGTTCAGAGAGCAGGCGAGGTTGGGTCATTGAGCATGCTCCATTTTTCATCAACGAGGGAGGGGTCAAGAGGACTGCAAGCAGGAAAGTTGAGTTAAGGCTGCGACGAATTATTTTATACATGACTGAGGGGCTGGGTGGCGGAGTTGGGTACTGCAGATTACAGTGGTACGGAAAAGCACAGCAGGTCACGCAGCATCCAAGGAGCATGAAAATCGATGTTTCAGGCAAAAGCCTGAGGGGCTGAATGGCCTACTTATCTTTCCTAGCACCACTGTTAAGCCTATTCTCTGGCCCCATTCTATCTCCCTTCACGTAAGTAAGAATTACATCAGCTGCACACCGTTCCTCTGATAAGGGTCATACAATGGCTGTAATCTATTTGGTTTTCCAAACTTACCTTGGCTGCGTCGTGGACTCATTACCAAGGTCATAGTGCTGGGCGACAAAGAGGGAGGAAGGGTTTGAAAACTGCCTACGAAGAGAAGATGGAGGTTAAAAAAGTATGTAACTCGGGTGTCGAACAGTGGGGAGCCATTTCTGAAAGGAATGAGGTGCCAAAGCCACATTTGTTCGACATTTAGCGGCACGGTGGCTCAGTGGTTAGCACTGCTGCCTCACAGCACCAGAGACCCGGGTTTGATTCCCGCCTCGGGTGACTGTCTGTATGGAGTTTGCACATTCTCCCTGTGTCTGTGTGTATTACCTCCCACAGTACAAAGATGGTGCGGTTTAGGTGGATTGGCCATGCTAAGGTGTGCAGGTTAGGTGGGTTAGCCATTGGAAATGCAGGGTTATAGGATAGGGTGGGTCTGGGTGGATTGCTCTGAAAAGGGTCAGTGTGGACCCGATGGGCTGAATGTCCTATTTCCACATTGTTGGGATTCTATGATTTAAAGCTCAACACCATTGCGACAAAGCAGCCCCCGCTTGACTGGCACCACATCCACTCCCGCCCCCACCGACGGTCAGTAGCAGCAGTATGTACCGTGTACAAGATGCACTGCAGCAATTCACCTTAGACAGCACCTTCCAAACTCATGGCCACTTATATCTAGAAGGATAAGGTCAGCAGATACAGTAGGAACACCACCCCCTGCAAGTACCCGTTCAAGCCACTCACCACCCTGACTTGGAAATATATTGCTGTTCCTTCAGTATTGCTGGTTCAAAATCCTGGAATTTCCCCCCTAAAGACATTGTGGATCAACCCACAGTCGGGGGACTGCAGCGGTTCAAGAAGGCAGCTCACCCCCACCTTCTCAAGGGGCAACTAGGGATAGGCAATAAATGACACCCCCCCCATTTATCTCTCCACTCTGGAGGTTTCCTGCCTCTATTCCTGATGAAGGGTTTTTGCCCGAAACGTCGATTTTCCTGCTCCTCGGATGCTGCCTGTCCTGCTGTGCTTTTCCAGCACTACTCTGATCTAAACACAGGCAATAAATGCTGGGCTCAGTCAGTGATGCGCATATCCCACAAATGGATAAAGAAAAGTAAACCAGTTGAATACAGGAATCAAACTTATGGTTTTGAAATTTTTGGATGACAACAAATTGTGGGGTTACCTTAATTCAAAGGAGGACTGCAAACAATATAGGATAAAATTAGTAAATATTTGCTCCTGGACATTGGTAAAGAGTTGTTGAAACTCCACATCTGGTATGCGTCAGGATCAACGCAAGAATGCCAAATTCCAACTGATCACAACAACTTACATTACAGAGAAGAGGGTGCTGATTGGTTGCCGGGTTGACTCTGATTGGCTGAAGTGTTGGCGTGGTGAAAGAACCAAGGAACTAAAGGCTTCCCCAAGCTCCTTCTTCTTTTATGTCTCTCTTTTCAGTGGAATTGAAAGTTATAAGACATGGTGGGAATGAAAGGTGAGTCATAACGTGGTTAAAGAGATCGTAAATCTCACCGATGACACCTGTGGCAAGCAGTAAGAGCAGGAGTTTCCTGTTTAGCCTGAACTGTGGCCATAGTTTTGCTACATCAAGAGGTACCGCGTGCTGGTTCCAGTCACGAAACAGCGCCATCTTCATTCTGAAGGACTGTGCTATCTACACACTGTTGCGAAGTTGGTGTGTGTGTGAAATTGTAAAATGGCGGGAAGCATGGTTCCCTTTAAAAAGATAGTGCTTTTTTAGTGCTTAGAGTTAAAATAGATGTTCGAGCAACGTTTAAAAGTACAGGTGCACAGAGAGCGCCCAAATTAAAGCATCGAACAGCTAAGCAGCATTTTCAGCAAGACAACAAGTCTTTTCAAATTTAACCAATCAAGCCCTTAGATATCAAAAACAATTAAATTTAAATCTGACAGTTTTGATGACCTAGAACCAATCTGATGGTAAAGAGTATAATAAAGGATATAAAGGTGAGGGAATTTGGAAAATTGGGGAGAGCAAATTGCCATCTGAAGAGACAACAGCTTTCAACTCTCAGGAAAAAGTACCATCTAGTTAATAAAGGTACTGCCGCACTCTTAGCTAATATTCCAGACTGCGGAATTCACAGAGGGAACATTCCTGACAGAAGAACAAGAAAGCATTCCTCATAAAAGATTAACAGAGAAGGAGAGAAGCAGTCTGGAAAGCATATCTTAGCTGTAATTTTGAGAGAATAAATTCTATTGCTTTTTTTATATAAGTGGGACTCGTATTTATTGGAACAGCATACCATTAGAATTTTGTTTCGTTAGAGATTAGTTTAGTAGTTATTGGGGAATTGTTTGGTTTGTTAGTGGTTCTGTTAATCTGATCACTCTTGGAGTTAGATCAATACATTGTTACTTGTTGATTATTGAATGAGTGAAAGGATTTCATTTCATTTAACAATTCCTTTATAATCGATTGGAGGGGAGTGAGGGGTAGGTCATACTACAGTTCACATGTCTTTTACCAGATTATGAGGTGAGGTGAGCCTCTCTGGGTGCTTTAGTTTCAGTTATCAGAGAGTGGGGGGGGTCCACCTTGCTTCACAACAACATCCACAGATCAAAATGAATCAAATAGCAATTACAGGTGTTCCCCGCTATCCGAAATTACAGTGTTCCTATGAAACCTTTCATAAGCCAAGGTTGCGTAAAGTGAAGAAGCATTAATTTACATGGGAAAAATTTCAACTTTTCTCATAAAGGTGAAAATCTTCTCCATATTTCTTTCAGTTAGCGAAAACAGGTACTAATGTAGGTCTTTCGCAAAAACGCAGTGGTGAAAGCGAACTTTTGGTAAGCGGGGGAAGTGCCTGTATTAACGCTAACCCCTGTCTGACTGCGAAGGTGGATGTAGAGATCCGATTGGACAATGCGAAGATGGGATGTCCTGCTTCTTGGACTCTTCACGCGGACGCACTGGTTACAAAGGCCCAACAACGTCTCTTCTCCCTCAGGCAACTGAGGACATTTGGCATGATGGTGAATACCCTTGCCAACCTTTATAGGTGCGCCATCGAGAGCATTCTGTCTGGATGTATCACTACCTGGTATGGCAACTGTACCATTCAAGATCGGAGACAGTTACAGAGAGTGGTGAACTCGGCCCGGGCAATCACAAAGGCCAGCCTCCCATCTACAGAATCCATCTACCAGGCCCGTTGCCAAGGAAAGGCCGTCAGCATTCTCAAAGATCCATCCCACCCTGGCAATGTTTTTCTACAACCTCTACCATCAGGGAGAAGGTATAGAAGCCTGAACACATGTACCAGCCGGTTTCAAAACAGTTTCTACCCTCCTGTTGTTAGAATACTGAATGGACTCACAAACTCTTAACATTCGCCTGTATCTGTGTTTTTGTTTTTGCCGCTGTTTACCTATTATTTACTATCTATGTTACTTAACTCTGTGATCTGCCTGTGTTGCTCACAAGACAAACTTTTCACTGTTCCTCGGTACAGACAGACAGAGAGAGACAGAGAGAGAGAGACAGAAAGACAGACACACAGAGAGACAGAGAGAGAGACAGACAGAGAGACAGAGAGAGAGAGCAACAGAGAGAGAGAGAGAGAGAGACAGAGGGAATGACAGACAGAGAGAGAGAGAGAGAGAGAAGTAGCAAGGTGGACTAACTACCTCGGTCCATAGTCAGGGACAGAGGATGTGACTATGAGGTAGAGGAAGCCAGGAGGTATTGCTGAAGGAGCCCTTGAGCTCATCTAACAGGTTTGAGATTCTTGCTCCCTGTGTGGACAGGAGCAGGGGCTGGAGGGAGGATGTCTTGCTGTAAGTTGTACAGGGCATGGTGAGGCCACTCCTTGGGTTTTCGGTGCAGTTTTGGTCTCCTAGTCTGAGGAAGGACATTCTGGTTATTGAGGGAGTCCAGCGAAGGTTCACCAGCCTGATTCCTGGGATGGCAGGGCTGACACCTGAGGAAATAACTGGATCAACTGGGCTTGTACTCACTGGGATTTAGAAGAATGAGATGGGATCTCACAGAAATATATAAAATCCTGATGGAACTGGGCAGGCTAGATGCAGGAAGAATGTTCCCGATGTTGGAGAAGTCCAGAACTAGGGGTCACAGTCTATGAATAAGGGGTAAGCCGTTCAGGACTGAGATGAGGGAGGATTTCTTCACTCCGAGAGTTGGGAATCTGTGGAATTTTCTCCCACAGGAAGCTGTTGGGGCCAGTTCATTAGATAGATTCAAGAGGGAGCCTGGACATGGCCCTTGTGGCTAAAGGGATCAAGGGATATGGAGAGATAGCGGGAATGGGATGCTGAGATTGCATGATCAGCTATGAATGGTGGGTCAGACTCAAAGGACGGAATGGCCTGCCTGTTTTCGCTGTTTCAATGAGAAAACTGACCATAGCACCGTGATACAGGGAGCGATTCAGGATGGGGGAGAAAGGAGAAATGCCGTTGTCATTGGGGACTGTATAGTCAGAAGAATAGAGACTATTCTCTGTGGCCAGGATCGAGAGTCCCGGATGTGTGGCCTGCCTGGTGACCAGGTTCAGGATCTCTCATCTGGGCTGCGGAGGAACTAGGAGTGGGAGGAGAAAGATCCAATTGTCACAGTCCGACGATGTGGGTAGAAACAGGAAAAGACGGTCTGTTGAGGGAATATGAGCAGCTAGGGAAAAGGTAATAGCCTCTGGATTACTACCTGAGAGAATTGGCACAGAGTGAACAAGATTAAAGAGGTGAGCATGTGGCTGAAAGATTGGTTTGGGAGAAATGGATTCAAATTCATGAGACATTGGCTCCAGAGCTGGGGAAGGAGGAAGCTGTTCTGATGGAATCAGGGACCAGAGTCCTGGTTAACCACATACCTTGGGCTGTGGGTAGGGATTTAAACTGAATAGCGTGGGGACGGGGGAGTTCAGTTGCATTAAAAATGATGGATAAAGTTAGAGGGGAGCAGAGGTCAGGAGAGGTTATTCAAGTTTCCAGAACGTGTAATAGGATGGAGAGTATGGGGAAAGGTCAGGAGTCTAACTTAGATTTAGATTACTTTACAGTGTGGAAACAGGCCCTTCGGCCCAACAAGTCCACACCGACCCGCCGAAGCGCAAACCACCCATACCCCTACATTTACCCCTTACCTAACACTACGGACAATTTAGCATGGCCAATTCACCTGACCTGCACATCTTTGGACTGTGGGAGGAAACCGGAGCACCCAGAGGAAACCCACGCAGACACGGGGAGAACGTGCAAACTCCACACAGTCAGTCGCCTGAGGCGGGAATTGAACACAGGTCTCTGGCGCTGTGAGGCAGCAGTGCTAACCACTGTGCCACCGTGCCGCCCACTTCAGGCACAGCAGATAATTAGGAGAAGGTTGGACAGTCAATGCAGGACCGAGGGTGTTGTATTTAAATGCACGCAGTGTACGAAACAAGGTAAACGAGCTGGGGCACAGATTGAAGTTGGTGGATTCATTGTTGTGGGTTCCACAGAGACATGACTTCAAGTGGATCAGGGCTGGGAACTAAATATCCGAGGATACACGTCCTAGCCAAAGGACAGGCAGAGGGTGCAGGGTTGCCTTGTTAGTAAAGAAATGAAATGAAATCAATGGGTAAGAATCAATATGGGATCGGAAGGTGTCGAATCTGTGTGTTTGAGGAACTGCAAAACGTGACCCTGATAGGGGTTATGGACTGGCCTCCCAGCAGTAGTCAGGGTGTGGAGCAGAAAATTAATCAGGAGATCGAAAAGGCAATCCGAGGCCGTATTACAATATTCTTGGGGTCTTCAGCATGCAGGTGGACTGGAAAAATCAGGTTGGATCCCAAGAAAAGGAATTTGCGGGATGTCTATGAGATGGTTTTCTTTGGAGCAGCTTGTGGAAGAGCCCATGAGGGAACAGGCAATTCTGGATCCGGTGGTGTGTAATGAGGCAGACTTGACCAGGGAGCTGAAGGTGAAAGAACACCCTGGGGGCAGTGACCATAACATGAGAGAATTCACCCTGCAGTTTCAGAGGGAGAAGTTGGAATCAGATGTAACGGTGTTACAATCGAGTAAAGGAAACGACAAAGACATGAGGGAGGAGCTGACCAGAGTTAATTGGAAGGGGGACCTAGCAGGGAAGACTCTGTCCAAACTACGTTTGGAATATTGTGAGCAGGTTTGGGCCCCGTATCTAAGGAAAGACGTGCTGGCCTTGGAGGGGGACCAGAAGCGGTTTACAAGAATGATCCCGGGGTGAAGGGCTTGTTGCATGAGGAGCAGTTGAGGACTCTGGGATCTGTACTCAGTGGAGTTTAGAAGGATGTGGCGGTGGGTGAAGGGATCTGACTGAAACTTATAGAATATGGAGAGGCCTGGGGAGAGTGAGCAGGGAGAAAACGCTTCTACCTGAGGGCACAGCCTCAGAGTGAAGGGAAAACGCTTTAGAACTGAGGTGAGGAGGAACGTCTTCAGCCAGAGAGTTGTAAAGCTGTGGAACTCATAGCCACAGAGGGCTGTGGAGACCAGATCATTGTGTGTATTTAAGAAAAAGCTTGATAGGTTTGTGATTGGTAAGGGAATCAAAGATTATGGGGAGAAGGCAGGACAATGGAGTTATGAGAAACATATCAGCCATGGTGGAACAGACTCGAATGGTCGAATTTAGCTCCTACATCTTATGGTCTGATGGCCTTATGGAAGAGAACATTGGCTAAACCAAGACTTTTGTCGAATCTGCTGACTACGAGGTTGGTGGACATGGAGGTGATGGACAAGACATTAGTCAGGCATCAGCTGGAGTCTGGTGCACAGCTCTGGGCACCACACTCTGAGAAGGACGTGAATGCATTCAAGAGAGTGCAGAGAGTGTTATACTAGAATGGTTCCAGGGAAGAGGAACTTCAGTGATGGAGATACATTGGAGATGTTGGGACAGTTCACCTTGAAGAGCAGAAAACGGAGAGGAGGTTTGGTAGATGTTTTCAAAAAGCATGAGACACCTGGGCACCGTTTTCGGACGGAATCTGTTTCTTACCTCGCAAAAAAATGATTGGGAACAAGAGAGCCCAGGTTTAAAGTGTTTCGTAAAAGAAGCAAATATGCTGTGAAAAAGTGACATTTTCACACAGTCAGTAGCTCAGAGCTGGAATGGGTATATGGAAATGTGGTGGAGGAAGACTTTGAAGAGGGTATTGATAGCTATTTAAAGCAGAAATTGTGCTGGGAAAGGGCGGGAGATTCTGAAAATTCCCTACCGTGTGGAAACGGGCCCTGAGGAAATCATGTCGAACAACGTCCTGAAGTGCATTGTTGAGATAACAGAGAGTGTTTCTTTGAGGAGACAGTGAGGTCTGCAGATGCTGGAGGTCAGAGTTGAGAGCGTAGTGCTGGAAAAGCACAGCAGGTCAGGCAGCATCCGAGGAGCAGGAGAGTCGACGTTTCGGGCAGGAGCCCTTCATTGGGAATGAGTGTTCCTTTGAGCCATGCTGGAGATCCGGTGCACATAAGATCTCCAGCAGCTGAAGGAGACACTGGGCACACGACAGCCAAACGAGAAAGGCTATAGCTGGTGGAAAACAAAGGTCAAGAGGGACGTGGATAGAAAAATAGGCTGAGGAATAATAAACCAATGGGTGTGTTTTTGGACGGAAGGAAGTTTTATCGTGGTGTTCTCCAGGGGTCAGTATGAGGACACTTGCTTTTCCTGATTTCTGGAATGCATGATCTTAATCTTGGTGCGGAAGGGACAGTTCATAAGTTTGTGGATGACACAAAACTTGGGAGAAATGTCAGCTGTGAGGAGAACAGTGTAGAATTTCTGTTTTACTCTTTGCTCCCCTTTTAGTGGACAGCACGGTGGCTCAGTGGTTAGCACTGCTACCTCACAGCGCTGAGATCCTGGGTTCTGATCCCACTCTTGGGTGACTCTCTGTGTGGAGGTTGTACATTCTGATTGGGTTTCTTCCAACAGTACAAGGATGTGCAGGTTGGGGTGGACTGGCCATGCTACGTTGCTCCATACTGACCAGGGACGTGCAGGTGAGGTTGGATTGGCCGTGCTAAATTGCCCCATAGAGTGCAGCCTGTTAGGTGGGTTGGCCGTGGGAAAATGCAGGGATGGGGTGGGCCTGAACAGGATGCTCTTTGGAGGGTGAGTGTGCACTTTATGGCCTGCTTCAACACTCTGAGGATTCTACGAACTTCAAAAGGACATGCACAAGTTTGGTTGGAGAGGGCAGAAAGGTGATCAATGAAGCTGAACACTCATTATTTTGATACAATGTGCACAGAAAGAGAGTGTGCCTTAAAGCATACTATTGTAAAGGGTGTGCTTGTGGCTTTTTGAAAGGATTTTGTTTATGTTTCGAGGAATGGAACGCTTGAAAAGGTAGGACTGGGACAAGGCAACAAGGTTCTGGGGAAAATGAGGACAGCTTAGGACATCACAAAGTGATTTACAGCAAGGATTTGTGGTTATTGCTGTGAGGAGCTTTGCCAATAAAGTTTAACACCAATAAAGTTAAAAAATCACACAACGCCAGGTTACAGACCAACACCCACCTGATGAAGGAGCAGTGCTCCGAAAGCTAGTGCTTCCAAATAAACCTGTTGGACTAGAACCTGGTGTTGTGTGATTTTTAACTTTGTCCACCCCAGTCCAACACTGGCTCCTCCACATCTTAAATATACACAAGGACTCTACCCCCATAGCTCCCTATGGCAAGGAGGTCCAAAGACTCACAGCGCTCTGAAGGAAGAAATTCCCCCTCATCTCAGTCTTCAATCAATGCCCTTTTATTCTGAAACTGTGGTCTCTGGCCCGAGTCTCTCCCATGAGGGGAAACATCCTCTCAGCATTGACCTTGTCAAGCCCCTTAAGAATCCTCAATATTCCAATGTGACCACCTTTCATTCCTCTAAACAACTAGTAGAGCCCCAACCTGTTTAGCCTTTGCTCATTAGACAACCCCTTCCTATCAGCGGTCATTGTGAGGTTGTAGAGTGGGACACAAACTGGGGGTTTCTGGTTCAGAGGGAGGGATGCTACTCACTGCATTGCACGGTCCCTCCGAGTCCGCGTGGGTTACCTCCGGGTGCTCCAGTTTCCTCCCACAGTCCAAAGATGTGCAGGTCAGGTGTATTGGCCATGCTGAATTGTTCCATAGTGTCCAGGGATGTGCAGGTTAGGGTGGATTGGCCATGCTAAATTACCCCATAGTGTCCAGGGATGTGCAGGTTAGGGTGGATTAGCCATGCTACATTATTCCATAGTGTCCAGGGATGTGCAGGTTAGGGTGGATTGGCCATGCTAAATTACCCCATAGTGTTCAGGGATGTGCAGGTTAGGGTGGATTGGCCATGCTACATTATTCTATAGTGTCCAAAGATGTGCAGGTTAGGGTGGATTGGCCATGCTAAATTGTCCTATAGTGTCCAGGGATGTGCAGGTTAGGGTGGATTGGCCATGCTAAATTGTCCTATAGTGTCCAGGGATGTACAGGTTAGGGTGGATTGGCCATGCTAAATTGTCCCATAGTGCCCAGGGATGTACAGGTTAGGGTGGATTGGCCGTGCTAAATTGTCCCATAGTGCCCAGGGATGTACAGGTTAGGGCGGATTGGCCATGCTAAATTGCTCCGTAGTGTCCAGGGATGTGCAGGTGGATTAGCCATGCTACATTATTCCATGGTGTCCAGGGATGTGCAGGTTAGGGTGGATTGGCCATGCTAAATTGTCGGGGAGAAAGTGAGGTCTGCAGATGCTGGAGATCAGAGCCGGAGATGTGTTGCTGGAAAAGCGCAGCAGGTCAGGCAGCATCCAGGGAACAGGAGAATCGATGTTTCGGGCATAAGCCCTTCTTCAGGAGGGCTGAAGAAGGGCTTATGCCCGAAACGTCGATTCTCCTGTTCCCTGGATGCTGCCTGACCTGCTGCGCTTTTCCAGCAACACATCTCCGTGCTAAATTGTCTCATAGTGTCTGGAGACGTGCAGGCTGGGTGGGGAATGCACGCTTACAGGGATAGGATAGGGGTGTGGGTCTCATTGGATGCTCTTCGCAATGCCGGTGTCGGACCGAATGGCCTGCTTCCACACAGCAGGGGTTCTATGATTCTAAGAGAAACAAGGTGTGAATATTCATCATCTTTGAGCATACATAAACTGGTGTGGGATGAGAGCTGCGAGACTGAGCAACTCAATAAACTCTGCGCAAAAAACAAAACTGTCTGCCTTGGTTGCAATCTCACGAGCTGGCATGAAATCAGATACCAAGATGGGCTGAATGGCCTATGATGTTAATGTCTGGAAAGTTGGGACAGCAGCGAGGAGATGGAAAGGGTCAAACCGGCCAGGGTCAGGACTGAGGGTGGTTCGATCCCCCAAGCAAATGTTTATGCCTTTCTCATGGGAGAAAATTATCCAGATGATTAGTTAATCCTTTCAACATTTGGCACATCTGTGCGGGAAGTTCAATTTGCTTCAGAAATGTGATTTAAAACCGCAGTAATGCGTAATTGCATTGGTTTCTCATTTGGACCTGACAGACTTGATAGATGGGATATTCTCAGGTTTGTATTAATGTGGGCGTTCAGTAAAAAGGCAGCTGGGATTGACAAAGATGAATTTTCCACACCCGGCTAAGAATATCTGATGGAGAGAAAATTCCAGGGATGCCCTGGGATCTAGAAATGCTGAATCCTGCACAGGCTAGGCACAGTTTCATCTAATGGTTTTTAACAGACAAGAGACTGTGGAGTGGGTACCCCAGTGTCAGAATTAATTAGATTTAAACTGAAATAAGTTTTAAAAGTGAACAAACCACCACTACATAGAATTGACAGCTTCGAAACAGACCATTCTGTCCACATTGTTCATGCTGGCAGGTGGTAGCTCAGTGGTTAGCAGCACTGCCTCACACTGCCAGGGACCTGGCTTTGATTCTAGCCTCAGGGCGATTGTGTGGAGTTTGCACGTTCTCCCTGTGTCTGTGTGGGTGCTCCTGTTTCCTCCCACAGTCCAAAGCTGTGCAGATTAGGGTGGATTAGCCATGTCAAATTGTCCCGTAGCGTGCAGGCGAGGTGGGTTAGCCATGGGGAATGCAGAGGTGGGATGTTCTTCAGTGGGTTTGATCGGCTTGAAGCAGGGATGCTATGCTCCATGTGTGGGGATAGGGTGGAAGAGTGATCTCATGGAAGGTGATCTTACAGGAACCTGAGCAGGTTTGAGGGGGTGGATGGTCTGTTCCTTTTGTTTAGTTGATTATGGAATAACTGGCTCAAACAACATTTATTCCCCATCCCTAACTGTCCCTGAAATGAGTGGTTTATTCAGCCATTTGAGACTTACCGGATTACTGTGGGTCTGGAGTCTCATAAAAGTCATATCTCGTAAGGATGACAAATTTCATTCCTGAAGCGGTTATCGGTGAATCAGATGGATTTTTACAACAATTGGCAGTGGTCATATGGTTACTATTTACCAGATTTTGGAAAAAATGAATTCCAGATTTGATTTGATTTGATTTATTTATTGTCACATGTATTTGGTTTCAAAATTACAGCAAAAAATGTAGTATAGTGTCACCACTCTCTGGCGTCATAATAAAACAAAGAAAAATAAATCAGGACATAGAATATAAAAGCAGAAAAATGAAGAAGTAAAGAAAAAGGTGTCCAACTTTTTGTGTCCTTGGAATGAGCTCTGTCATGGAGCCATGGGCCTTGTGGGCAGAGGTGAGACCCATTCCCCATGCCTCTGCTGATGGAACAAACGTCACCCACTCTTCAGCACCATCTCACCTCCACCGAGACCTCACCATTCTGAGTCCTCACTGATACAGCCGCTGCCGATGATGCCAAATCTCGTACTAGGCCGAACTCAAACTCCGACCCACTTCCAAGATATCTGCTCCGGACACAGACGCCGCCAGGAAACCAAACCACCTCCGCAGCGGCCATGAGCCGACGCTAGCACTGCCTTGTTGAAACAGTAACCACCGAGAAACCAAACACTCCTCCAACACCACTGCCACAAGTTCATGCGCCTGGGCCCACTCTAATCCACACTGCTGGGCCCACTCTAATCCACACTGCTGGGCCCACACTAACCCACACTGCTGGGCCCACTCTAATCCACACTGCTGGGCCCACACTAATCCATGCTGCTGGGCCCACTCTAATCCACACTGCTGGGCCCACTCTAATCCACACTGCTGGGCCCACAGTAAGCCATGCTGCTCGGCCCACTGTAATCCACACAGCTGGGCCAGTCTAATCTATGCTGCTGGGCCCGCACTAATCCACACTGCTGGGCCCACACTAATCCATGCTGTTGGGCCCACTCTATTCCATGCTGCTGGGCCCACTCTAATCCATGCTGCTGGTCCCACACTAATCCGCACTGCTGGGCCCACTCTAATCCATGCTGCTGTGCCCACTCTAATCCATGCTGCTAGGCCCACTCTAATCCATGCTGCTGTGCCCACTCTAATCCATGGTTCTGTGCGCACTCTAATCCGTGCGGCTGGGCCCACACTAATTCACACTGCTGTGCCCACTCCAATCCATGCTGCTGGGTCCACACTAATCCCTGCTGCTGTGCCCACTCTAATCCATGCTGCTGGACCCACACTAATCCGCACTGCTGGGCCCACACTAATCCATGCTGCTGTGCCCACTCTAATCCATGCTGCTGGACCCACACTAATCCATGCTGCTGTGCCCACTCTAATCCATGCTGTTGGGCCCACTCTATTCCATGCTGCTGGGCCCACTCTAATCCATGCTGCTGTGCCCACTCTAATCCATGGTTCTGTGCGCACTCTAATCCGTGCGGCTGGGCCCACACTAATTCACACTGCTGTGCCAATTCTAATCCATGCTGCTGTGCCCACTCTAATCCATGCTGCTGTGCCCACTCTAATCCATACTGCTCTGCCCACACTAATCCATGCTGCTGGGCCCACTCTAATCCACACTGCTGGGCCCACTCTAATCCATGCTGCTGTGCCCACACTAATCCATGCTGCTGGGCCCACTCTAATCCATGCTGTTGAGCCCACTCTATTACATGCTGCTGTGCCCACTCTAATCCATGCAGCTGTGCCCACTCTAATCCATGCTACTGGGCCCACTCTAATCCATGCTGCTGTGCCCACACTAATCCATGCTGCAAGCCCACTCTAATCCACACTGCTGGGCCCACACTAATTCATTCTGCTGTGCCCACTCGAATCCATGCTGCTGCGCCCTCTCTAATCCATGCTGCTGTGCCAACTCTAATCCATACTGCTCTGCCCACACTAATCCATGCTGCTGTGCCCACTCTAATCCATGCTGCTGGGCCCACTCTAATGCATACTGCTGGGTCCACACTAATCCATGCTGCTGTGCCCACACTAATCCATGCTGCTGTGCCCACTCTAATCCATGCTACTGGGCCCACTCTAATCCATGCTGCTGTGCCCACACTAATCCATGCTGCAAGCCCACTCTAAACCATGCTGCTGGGCCCATGATAATTCACACTGCTGTGCCCATTCTAATCCATGCTGCTGGACCCACATTAATCCATGCTGCTGTGCCCACTTTAATCCATGCTGCTAGGCCCACTCTAATCCATGCTGCTGTGCCCACTCTAATCCATGCTGCTGGGTTCACTCTAATCCATGCTGCTGTGCCCACACTAATCCATGCTGCTAGGCCCACTCTAATCCATGCTGCTGGGCCCACTCTAATCCATGCTGCTGGGCCCACTCTAATCCATGCTGCTGTGCCCATTCTAATCCATGCTGCTGGACCCACATTAATCCATGCTGCTGTGCCCACTCTAATCCATGCTACTGGGCCCACTCTAATCCATGCTGCTGTGCCCACTCTAATCCATGCTACTGGGCCCACTCTAATCCATGCTGCTGTGCCCACTCTAATCCATGCTACTGGGCCCACTCTAATCCACACTGCTGGGCCCACTCTAATCCATGCTACTGGGCCCACTCTAATCCATGCTACTGTGCCCACTTTAATCCATGCTGCTGTGCCCACCCTAATCCATGCTACTGGGCCCACTCTAAACCATGCTGCTGTGCCCACTCTAATCCATGCTGCTGTGCCCATTCTAATCCATGCTGCTGGACCCACATTAATCCATGCTGCTGTGCCCACTCTAATCCACGCTGGTGGGCCCACACTAATCCATGCTGCTGGGCCCACACTAATCCACACTGCTGGGCCCACACTAATCCAAGCTGCTGTGCCCACTTTAATCCATGCTGCTGTGCCCACTCTAATCCATGCTGGTGGTCCTACTTGAGTTCATGCTCCTGGGCCCACTCTAATCCACACTGCTGGGCCCACACTAATTCATGCTGCTGTGCCCACTTTAATCCATGCTACTGGGCCCACTCTAATCCATGCTGCTGTGCCCACTCTAATCCATGCTACTGGGCCCACTCTAATCCATGCTGCTGTGCCCACTCTAATCCATGCTACTGGGCCCACTCTAATCCATGCTACTGTGCCCACTCTAATCCATGCTGCTGTGCCCACTCTAATCCATGCTGCTGGGCCCATGATAATTCACACTACTGTGCCCATTCTAATCCATGCTGCTGTGCCCACACTAATCCATGCTGCTGTGCCCACTCTAATCCATGCTGGTGGGCCCACACTAATCCATGCTGCTGGGCCCACACTAATCCACACTGCTGGGCCCACACTAATCCATGCTGCTGGACCCACATTAATCCATGCTGCTGTGCCCACTCTAATCCATGCTGGTGGTCCTACTTGAGTTCATGCTCCTGGGCCCACTCTAATCCACACTGCTGGGCCCACACTAATTCATGCTGCTGTGCCCACTCTAATCCATGGTGCTGTGCCCACTCTAATCCATGCTGGTGGGCCTACTCGGGTCCATGCTGCAGGGCCCACTCTAATCCATGCTGCTGTGCCCACTCTAATCCATGCTGCTAGGCCCACTCTAATCCATGCTGCTGTGCCCACTCTAATCCATGGTTCTGTGCGCACTCTAATCCGTGCGGCTGGGCCCACACTAATTCACACTGTTGTGCCCACTCCAATCCATGCTGCTGGGTCCACACTAATCCCTGCTGCTGTGCCCACTCTAATCCATGCTGCTGGACCCACACTAATCCGCACTGCTGGGCCCACACTAATCCATGCTGCTGTGCCCACTCTAATCCATGCTGTTGGGCCCACTCTAATCCATGCTGCTGTGCCCACTCTAATCCATGCTGCTGGGTCCACACTAGTCCCTGCTGCTGTGCCCACTCTAATCCATGCTGCTGGACCCACACTAATCCGCACTGCTGGGCCCACACTAATCCATGCTGCTGTGCCCACTCTAATCCATGCTGTTGGGCCCACACTAATCCATGCTGCTGGGCCCACACTAATCCATGCTGCTGGGCCCACTCTAATCCATGCTGTTGGGCCCACTCTATTCCATGCTGCTGGGCCCACTCTAATCCATGCTGCTGGGCCCACACTAATGCGCACTGCTGGGCCCACTCTAATCCATGCTGCTGTGCCCACTCTAATCCATACTGCTGTGCCCACTCTAATCCATGCTGCTGGGCCCACACTAATCCATGCTGCTGGGCCCACACTAATCCATGCTGCTGGGCCCCTCTAATACATGCTGTTGGGCCCACTCTATTCCACACTGCTGGGCCCACACTAATCCATGCTGTTGGGCCCACTCTATTCCATGCTGCTGGGCCCACTCTAATCCATGCTGCTGGGCCTACACTAATCCGCACTGCTGGGCCCACACTAATCCATGCTGCTGGGCCCACTCTAATCCATGCTGTTGGGCCCACTCTAATCCATGCTGCTGGGCCCACACTACTCCATGCTGCTGTGCCGACTCTAATCCATACTGCTCTGCCCACACTAATCCATGCAGCTGGACCCACACTAATCCATGCTGCTGTGCCCACTTTAATCCATGCTGCTGTGCCCACTCTAATCCATGCTGCTAGGCCCACTCTAATCCATGCTGCTGAGTCCACACTAATCCATGCTGCTAGGCCCACTCTAATCCATGCTACTGGGCCCACTCTAATCCATGCTGCTGTGCACACTCTAATCCATGCTGCTGGGCCCACTCTAATCCATACTGCTCTGCCCACACTAATCCATGCTGCTGCGCACGGATTAGAGTGGGCCCACTTTAATCCATGCTGCTGTGCACACTCTAATCAATGCTGCTGGATTCACTCGAGTCCATGCTGCTGGGTCCACTCTAATCCAGACTGCTGGGCCCACTCTAAACCATGCTGCTGGGCCCACACTACTCCATGCTGCTGTGCCGACTCTAATCCATGCTGCTGGGCCCACTCTAATCCATGCTGCTGGGCCCACACTAATCCATGCTGCTGGGCCCACTTTAATCCATGTGCTGGGCCCACTCTAATCCACACTGCTGGGCCCACTCAAATCCTCACTGCTGGGCCCACTTTAATCCATGCTGCTGGATTCACTCAAATCCATGCTTCTGGGCCCACTATGATCCATGCTGCTGTGCCCACATTAATCCATGCTGCTTGCCCACTCTAATCCATGGTGCTGGGCCCACACTAATCCATGATGCTGGGCCCACTTTAATCCATGCTGCTTTGCCCACTCTAATCCATGCTGCTGAGCCCACACTAATCAATGCTGCTGTGCTGACATTCCATGCTGCTTTGCCCACTCTAATCCATGCTGCTGAGCCCACACTAATCCATGATGCTGGGCCCACACTAATCCATCCTTCTGGGCCCACTTTAATCCATGCTGCTGGGCCCACTCTAATCCATGCTGCTGGGCCCACACTAATCCACACTGCTGGGCCCACTCTAATCCACACTGCTGTGCCCACTCTAATCCATGCTGCTGTGCCGACTCTAATCCATACTGCTCTGCCCACACTAATCCATGCAGCTGGACCCACACTAATCCATGCTGCTGTGCCCACTTTAATCCACACTGCTGAGCCCACACTAATCCATGCTGCTGTGCCCACTCTAATCCATGCTGCTGTGCTAACTCTAGCCCATGCTGCTGGGCCTTCTCAAGTCCATGCAGCTGGGCCCACACTAATCCATGCTGCTGGGCCCACTCTAATCCATGCTGCTGTGCCCACTTTAATCCATACTTCTGTGCCCACTCTAATCCACACTGCTGGGCTGCCACTATTCCATGCTGCTGTGCCCACTTTAATCCATGCAGCTGTGCCAACTCTAATCCATGCTGCTGGGTCCACTCTAATCCATGCTGCTGGGTCCACTCTAATCCATGCTGCTGTGCCCACTCTAATCCATGCAGCTGTGCCAACTCTAATCCATGCTGCTGGGCCCACTCTAATCCATGCTGCTGTGCCCATTCTAATCCATGCTGCAGGGTCTATTCTAATCCATGCTGCTGTGCCCACTGTAATCCATGCTGCTGTGCCCACACTAATCCATGCTGCTGTGCCGACTTCCCATGCTGCTGTGCCGACTCTAATCCATGCTACTGTGCCCACTCTAAACCATACTGCTGGGCCCACACTAATCCATGCTGCTGGGCCCACTCTAATCCATGTTGCTGGGCCCACACTAATCCATGTTGCTGTGCCCACTTTAATCCATGCTGCTGGGTCCACTCTAATCCATGCTGCTGAGCCTACTCGTGTCCATGCTGCTGGGCCCACACTAATCCATGCTGCTGTGCCCACTCTAATCCATGCTGCTGGGCCTACTCGAGTCCATACTGCTGGGCCCACTCTAATCCATGCTGCTGGGCCCACTCTAATCTATGCTGCTGGGCCCACTCTAATCCACACTGCTGGGCCCACTCTAAACCATGCTGCTGTGCCCACTTTAATCCATACTGCTGTGCCCACTCTAAGCCACACTGCTGGCCCACCACTAATCCATGCTGCTGTGCCCACTTTAATCCATGCTGCTGGACCCACTCTAATCCATGCTGCTGGGCCCACTTTAATCCATGCTGCTGTGCACACTCTAATCCATGCTGCTGTGCCCACTCTAATCAATGCTGCTGGATTCACTCGAGTCCATGCTGCTGGGTCCACTCTAATCCAGACTGCTGGGCCCACTCTAAACCATGCTGCTGGGCCCACACTACTCCATGCTGCTGTGCCGACTCTAATCCATGCTGCTGGGCCCACTCTAATCCATGCTGCTGGGCCCACACTAATCCATGCTGCTGGGCCCACTTTAATCCATGTGCTGGGCCCACTCTAATCCACACTGCTGGGCCCACTCAAATCCTCACTGCTGGGCCCACTTTAATCCATGCTGCTGGATTCACTCAAATCCATGCTTCTGGGCCCACTATGATCCATGCTGCTGTGCCCACATTAATCCATGCTGCTTGCCCACTCTAATCCATGGTGCTGGGCCCACACTAATCCATGATGCTGGGCCCACTTTAATCCATGCTGCTTTGCCCACTCTAATCCATGCTGCTGAGCCCACACTAATCAATGCTGCTGTGCTGACATTCCATGCTGCTTTGCCCACTCTAATCCATGCTGCTGAGCCCACACTAATCCATGATGCTGGGCCCACACTAATCCATCCTTCTGGGCCCACTTTAATCCATGCTGCTGGGCCCACTCTAATCCATGCTGCTGGGCCCACACTAATCCACACTGCTGGGCCCACTCTAATCCACACTGCTGTGCCCACTCTAATCCATGCTGCTGGGTTCACTCGAATCCATGCTGTTGGGTCCACTCTAATCTACACTGCTGGGCCCACTCTAATCCATGCTGCTGGGCCCACTCTACTCCATACTGCTGTGCCCACTCTAATCTAACCTGCTGGGCACACTCTAATCCATGCTGCTGGACCAACTCTAATCCACATTGATGTTCCCACTCTAATCCACACTGCTAGTCCCACACTAATCCATACTGCTGGGCCCACTCTAATCCACACTGCTGGGCCCACACTAATCCACACTGCTGGGCCCACTCTAATCCACACTGCTGGGCCCACTTTAATCCATACTGGTGTGCCCACTCTAATCCATACTGCTGTGCCCACTCTGATACATGCTGCCGGGCCCACTCTAATCCATACTGCTGTGCTCACTGTAATCCACACTGCTGTGCCCACTCTAATCCATGCTGTGGTGCCCACTCTCATCCATGCTGCTGTGCCCACTCCAATCCACACTGCTAGGCCCACACTAATCCATGCTGCTTTTCCCACTCTAATTCACACTGCTGGGCCCACACTAATCCACACTGCTGTGTCCACTCCTATCCACACTGCTAGGCCCACACTAATCCATGCTGCTGGGCCCATTCTCATCCATGCTTCTGAGCCCACACTAATCCACACTGCAGTGCCCACTCCAATCCACACTGTTATGCCCACGCCAATCCACACTGCTGGGCCCACACTAATCCATGCTCCTGGGCCCACTCTAATTCACCCTGCTGGGCCCACACTAATCCATGCTGCTGGCCCACTCTAATCCTTGCTGCTGGGCCCACTCTAATTCCTGCTGCTGGGCCCACTTTAATCCATGCTGCTGCTGGGCCCACACTAATCCACACTATTGGGCCTACACTAATCCATGGTGATGTGCCCACACTAATCCATGCTGCTGTGCCCACTCTAATCCATACTGCTGTGCCCACTCTAATCCACACTGCTGGGCCCACACTAATCCATGGTGATGTGCCCACACTAATCCATGCTGCTGTGCCCACTCTAATACAAACTGCTGGGCCCACTCTAATCCACACTGCTGTACCCACTCTAATCCATGCTACTGGGCCGACTCTAATCCATGCTGCTGGGCCCACGCTAATTCACACTGCTGGGCCCAGTCTAATCCATACTGCTGTGCCCACTCTAATCCAAACTGCTGGGCCCAATATAATGCACACTGCTGGGCCCACACTAATCCACACTGCTGGGCCCACACTAATCCACACTGCTGGGCCCACTCTAATCCACACTGCTGGGCCCACTTTAATCCATACTGGTGTGCCCACTCTAATCCATACTGCTGTGCCCACTCTAATTCACCCTGCTGGGCCCACACTAATCCATGCTGCTGGCCCACTCTAATTCACCCTGCTGGGCCCACACTAATCCATGCTGCTGCTGGGCCCACACTAATCCACACTATTGGGCCTACACTAATCCATGCTGCTGGGCCCACTCTAATCCATACTGCTGTGCCCACTCTAATCCACACTGCTGGGCCCACACTAATCCATGGTGATGTGCCCACACTAATCCATGCTGCTGTGCCCACTCTAATCCATACTGCTGTGCCCACTCTAATCCACACTGCTGGGCCCACACTAATCCATGGTGATGTGCCCACACTAATCCATGCTGCTGGGCCTACTCTAATCCACATTGCTGTGCCCACTCTAATCCATGCTGTTGTGCCCACTCTCATCCATGCTGCTGTGCCCACTTCAATCCACACTACTAGGCCCACACTAATCCATGCTGCTTTTCCCACTCTAATTCACACTGCTGGGCCCACACTAATCCACGCTGCTGTGTCCACTCCTATCCACACTGCTAGGCTCACACTAATCCATGCTGCTGTGCCCACTCCAATCCACACTGCTATGCCCACGCCAATCCACACTGCTGGGCCCACACTAATCCATGCTCCTGGGCCCACTCTAATTCACACTGCTGGGCCCACACTAATCCATGCTCCTGGGCCCACTCCAATTCACACTGCTGGGCCCACACTAATCCATGCTGCTGGCCCACTCTAATCCTTGCTGCTGGGCTCACTCTAATTCCTGCAGCTGGGCCCACTTTAATCCATGCTGCTGCTGGGCCCACACTAATCCACACTACTGGGCCTACACTAATCCATGGTGATGTGCCCACACTAATCCATGCTGCTGTGCTCACTCTAATCCACACTGCTGGGCCCACACTAATCCACACTGCTGGGCCTACACTAATCCATGCTGCTGGGCCCACTCTCATCCATGCTGCTGTGCCCACTCCAATCCACACTGCTAGGCCCACACTAATCCATGCTGCTGGGCCCACTCTAATTCACACTGCTGGGCCCACACTAATCCATGCTGCTGTGCCCACTCTAATCCACACTGCTGGGCCCACACTAATCCACACTGCTGGGCCTACACTAATCCATGCTGCTGGGCCCACTCTCATCCATGCTGCTGGGCCCACTCTAATCCACACTGCTAGGCCCACACTAATCCATGCTGCTGGGCCCATTCTCATCCATGCTCCTGGGCCCACTCTAATTCATACTGCTGGGCCCACACTAATCCACACTGCTGTGCCCACTCCAATCCACACTGCTATGCTCACGCCAACCCACACTGCTGGGCCCACACTAATCCATGCTGCTAGGCCCACTCCAATCTACACTGCTCGGCCCACACTACTCCATGCTGCTGGGCCCACTCTAATTCCTGCTGCTGGGCCCACTCTAATTCCTGCTGCTGGGCCCACACTAATCCACACTGCTGGGCCCACACTAATCCATGGTGATGTGCCCACACTAATTCATGCTGCTAGGCCCACACTAATTCATACTGCTGGGCCCACACTAATTCACACTGCTGGCCCACTCTAATCCTTGCTGCTGGGCCCACTATAATTCCTGCTGCTGGGCCCACTTTAATCCATGCTGCTGCTGGGCCCACTCTAATCCACACTGCTGTGCCCACTCTAATGCATGCTGCTGTACCCACTCTAATCCATGCTGCTGGGCCCACACTAATCCATGCTGCTGGGCCCACACTAATCCATGCTGCTTTGCCCCTCTAATCCATGCTGCTTTGCCCACTCTAATCCTTACTGCTGTACCCACTCTAATCCATGCTGCTGGGCCCACACTAATCCATGCTGCTTTGCCCCTCTAATCCATGCTGCTTTGCCCACTCTAATCCTTACTGCTGGGCCCACCCTAATCCATGGTGATGTGCCCACACTAATCCATGCTGCTGTGCCCACTGTCATCCATGCTGCTGGGTCCACTCTAATCCATACTGCTGTGCCCACTCTAATCCATGCTGCTAGGCCCACTCTAATCCATGCTGCTGGGCCCACTCTAATCCATGCTACTGTGCCGACTCTAATCCATGCTGCTGGGCCCACTCTAATCCATGCAGCTGTGCCGACTCTAATCCATGCTGCTGGGCCCACTCTAATCCATGCTGCTGGGCCCACTCTAACCCACACTGCTGGGCCCACTCTAACCCACACTGCTGGGCCCACTCTAACCCACACTGCTGGGCCCACTCTAACCCACACTGCTGGGTCTACTCACTGATGCTGAGTCCACAACCGAGCTCTTCACCAAGAGGTAAGTAAAATAAAATAGAAGCAAAACAAGAGAATAGATACAGAAAAAGAAATGAAACAAGTAGAAAAGCAGACAGGATGGACGGGCCCAGGCCTCAGAAGGCCTATCTGTCTGTCACGTTATCAGAGGATTTATAATTGAATTCACTTCTCATGACGTGCCATTGTTGAATTCCCAGGGCACCTTATGTGGCCATTTATGGAAATAATACTCACTCGAGTACATGTGACAATAACGTAATTCAATCCAATCCCCGGAATATTAGTCTGGAAGCCAGGATTCACTCGTGCAGTGACACTACCACACTGTCCTTCCCTTCACTGACAGTGATTGGATAGGCACTTCCATCAAATTTAGGACTTAAGTACAATTGAACCTGGTATTCCTTCCCCCTCCCTTACCATTCCGCTGTTACAAAATTCCTTTGAAGGTTTCCAGCCGGCCACTGTGCCAAGGAAGTGTTGTAGAATATGCTGCCCCCTGATCTCCCGCTGACTGGGCCGATTAAAGTGCCAGTGTAATCAGACGTGGATGGAAACCGTTCGATGAAAACATTACATCCATCTGACGGGGAGGCAGAGAGAAAGAGTCCAAGGCTGCCCTGTGCAAAAAAAAAGAAATACTACTCTGTCCAATTAATTTTCAAGCCTCAAAACACCACAGAATTTATTTGTGAAACAAAATGTCAATAAATTTCACATCTCAGTTGCTGCCAAGTTTCAAAAATGTGTACACAACGAGGGGTGTGCAGTAAAATGCTGCGACTGTCTGCATTCCATACAACCGCTACAGCCCATTGACTCCACAACAACCCACTGAAGAGAATCCCACACCATCCTCATATTTCCCATGGCTAACCCACCTCATCCGCACATCCCTGGACACGCTGGACAATTTAGCATGGCCATTCCGCCCTGACCTGCATATCTTTGGAATTGGGGGAGGAAACCCACGCAGACACGGGGAGAGCGCGCAAACTCCACACAGACAGTCGCCCGAGGCAGCAGTGCTAACCACTGAACCACCACGTCACCTCAGTGCCCCGTGAGTGAATATAAAAAGAAAACACATTTCAAAATTTCAAAAAGGAATGTGTGAGCACAGTCCAAGTCGTTTAAGTCTATGCAATATAAGGAAAAGATAACATGGTAGTTATAGTGATTGGTGAACGCAGGGTTCCAAATTAGTGTTCTGTGGGTGTGGCTTCAAATTGCACGTGGTATAATCCAATAATAAATCCTTTGGTAAAATGGTGATGGAGTCGGGCTTGTAAGCCTAAGACTTATAACTGAGGTATGTTGCCTACTCCAGCTTGTCCTGTTCCCAGGGTTGTCTCATTGTTTTCTAGTTGGAGAATGTGGTGCTGGAAAAGCACAGCCGGTCAAGCAGCATCTGAGGAGCAGGGGAGTCAGGCATAAACCCTTCATCAGGAGTTTGAGTGGGAACGGGTGGAAGGGAGGTTTGAGACATAAATAGATGTGCTGGGGCAAAAGTAGCTGGGAAAGCGATAGGTAGACGCAGGTGGGGGGTGATAATGATAGTGCCAACTTCTCTGCCTCTAGTTGTCCACCTTTAGGGCACCAAGCCCCCTACTGGAGGGAAATATAGGCTTTTAATTCCCCGATTTGGATGCACTCTGACTGTCATAAAATCATATAACACAGAAACAGACTCTTCGGCCCAACCAGTCCATGCTGACCATAATCCAAAACTAAACCACTCCCACCTGCCTGCTCCTGGTTCATATCCCTCCAAACCTTCCCTATTCATGAACTTATCCAAATGTCTTTTAAACATTGTAACTCTACCCACATCCACCACTTCCTCTGGAAGTTCATTCCACACGTGAACCACCCTCTGTGTAAAACCTTTGCCCTTCGTGTCTTTTTCCAAATCTCTTCCCTCTTGCCTTAAAAATACACCCCCTAGTCTTGAAATCGCCCATCCGAGGGAAAAGACAACTACCATTAGCCCCGTCTATACCCCTCATTATTTTATAAACCTCTATCAGGCTGTCTTTCAAAGCCCTACTCTCCAGGGCCTATCTTTATAACTCAAATCTTCCATATCCGGCAACATCCTGGTAAATCTGTCAAGTGGCCTTTTTTAGCCCCAACTTGTCTAAAATTATCACAGAATCCCTTCAATGCGGAAACAGGCTATTTGGTCCCACAGGTCCACACCGATCCTCTGAAGAGTATCCCACCCAGACCCATTCCCTATATTTACCCCTGACTAATGCACATAACCCACACATGCCTGAACACTACGCGCAATTTAGCATGGGTAATCTGTCTAGCTTGCACATCCCTGAACCCTATGGGCAATGTAGCCTGGCAAATCCACCTAGCCTGCACATCTTTCGACTGTGGGAGGAAACCGGAGCACCCGGAGGAAACCCACGCAGACACGGGGAGGATGTGCAAGCTCCACACAGTCAGTCGCCCGAGGCTGGAATTGAACCTGGGACCCTGGTGCTGAGAAGTAGCAGTGTTAACCACCGAGCTAGAGTGCCACCACCAAATATGATTGTCTAGTATAATTAATAAATGCAAAGAGGAGGGAAAAATATTCAGATTGGGTCAAAATTTCTGGAATTCTGTCCAGGCCAGATTGTGGCTGGAAATGGATAAAGAGGGTGGCTCAACTCTAACTCCTCCAGAGGCAATTAGGGATGTGGGTGATAAATGCTGGCCCAGCCAGTGAGGGCCACATCCTGTGAGAGGATAAGACAGTGCGCACAATTTTGAACACTCAAATACCATTATATTTATTTTATGCCATGGGTCTGGTTTCTTGCAGTGACTTGGGGATTAATCTCTCAGTTCCTGGAGAGTTGCCATCTCTATTTTTAAGCAAATACACAGATCCTGTGGTTACAAGAACACTCTGCCGTTGCGAACTGGTTGCCAGCAAACCACAATAACTCATACCCGGTTGCTCGATGCGTTATGGTTGAGGAAGGAACATTGCCTGGTCATTTGTCACCTCCTCCCCGGAATCATCACGTTCACGCGAGCTGTGAGCTGTGAGCTGTGGCTCCATCAATGACCTCTGGTCAGGCTGTGAAACACAATCTGGGCAGTAGGAGTGGGGGAGTGCTGCACTGTCGGAGATGGGAGGGTCAGAGAAAGACCCTCTCTCAGATGGATGTAGAAGACCCCGCGGGCAGTATTTCAAACAATAGGGGAAAGGATGCGGCTCCATCTCCCAGATAATACTCATCCCTCGATCAACAGGGCGAGAAACAGATTGTTTCGTCATCATCGCGTCGCCAGCTGTGGGATCTTGCTGTGCGCAGATGGCTCTCTTGCCTGACAACAGCAGCACTTCCCTGCCGAGTGCCTCGAGGACTCGAAAGGGCGCCATTCAAATTCGAGGTGAATGCCAGTCAGCTTAATGTAGTCTCACCAGGATAAAGGCCTCAGTCATAGTCATGATCTTACCAGACCACAGCACTGCTGTTGGAATACAAGACAGGAGGCTGCGGCCTAGTGGTATTATCGCTCGGCTATTAACCCACAAACTCAGCTAACGTTCTTGGGAACCCGGATTTGAAACCTGCCATGGCAGATGGTGGAAACTGATTAGATTATGCACCCTACAGTATGGAAACAGGCCCTTCAGCCCATAAAGCCCATACCAACTCCCCAAAGAGTAATCCACCCAGAGCCATTCCCCTACCCTATATTTACCCCTGACTCGGCAGTTTAGCACGGCCAATTCACCTGACCTGCACATCTTTGGATTGTGCGAGGAAACTGGAGTACCTGGAGGAAACCCACGCAGACACGGGGAGAATGTGCAAACTCCACACAGACAGTCGCCCGAGGCTGGAATTGAACCCTGGCCTTGGTGCTGTGAGGCAGCAGTGCTAACCACTGAGCCACTGTGCCGCCCCAAAATGAATCTTAGAAGCTCTACAGTGTGGAAGCAGGCCATTCTGCCCATCAAGACCACATTGACCCTCCAAAGAGCATCCCACCCCAGTCCTGTAACCCTGCATTTCCCATGGCTGACCCACCCTGACCTGCACATCTTTGGGAGGAAACCCACGCAGACACAGGGAGAATGTGCAAACTCCACACAGATATCCCCCAAGGCTGGAATCAAACCTGGGTCCCTGGTGCTGTGAGGCAGCAGTGTTAACACTGAGCCACCCTGCTGCCCTGCATTCAGTAAAGAATCTGGATTTAAGAGTCTAGTGATGACCATTGTCGATTGTAGGAAAAACCTATCTGGTTCACTAATGTCATTGAGGGAAGGAAACTGTCATCCTTACTGGGCTTGGTCTACATGTGGCCCAATAAGGATGACCTACACTGGCACAGTGGCTCAGTTTCCTCCCACAAGCCAAAGAAATGTAGGTTAGACGTATAGGGTGAATTGGCTGTGCTAAATCGCCCATAGTGTTCAGGGGTGTGTAGATTAGGTGCATTAGTTAGTGGTAAATGTAGAATAATAGGGGAATGGATCTGGGTGGGATACCCTTTGGAGGGTCGGTGTGGACTTGCTGGGCCGAAGGGCCTGTTCTCACACTGTAGGGATTATATGATTCAAAGGGACTCTATGACACACGTGACTCCAGACCTGCAGCAATATAATTGACTTTCAACTGCCCTCTGGGATGGCCTTGCAAATTAGTCAGTTCAAAGACACCTGAGGGGTAGGAAATATATGCTACCAGCCAGTGACACCCGTGTTCCATGAATGAATAAACAAAAAAAGCAGGGAAATACTGCTGAGGTTGTACTTCTGGTCTGGTCTGGTCTGACTTCATTTGGCATTAGCGAGTTTTGAGAAGATTTGTAGCTCAGGTTGAGGTTCTGGACGTGGGTTTGCTCGCTGAGCTGGAAGGTTCATTTCCAGATGTTTCGTCACCATACTAGGTAACATCTTCAGTGGGCCTCAGGCGAAGCACGGCTGAAAATTCCTGCTTTCTATTTATATGTTTGGGTTTCTTTAGATTGGTGACATCATTTTCTGTGGTGACATCATTTCCTGTGGTGATGTCATTTCCCATTGTTTTTCTCAGGAGCTGGTAGATGGGGTCTAACTCGATGTGTTTGTTGATAGAGTTCTGGTTGGAATACCATGCTTCCAGGAATTCTCATGCGTGTCTCTGTTTGCCTTTCCTAGGATGGATGTGTTGTCCCAGTTGAAGTGGTGTCCTTCCTTATCTGTAAGTGAGGTTACTAGTGAGAGAGGGTCATGTCGATTTGTGGCTAGTTGGTGTTCATGTATACTGGTGGCTAGCTTTTTGCCTGTTTGTCCAATGTAGTGTTTGTTACAGTCCTTCCACGGTATTTTGTAAATGACATTAGTTTTGCTTGTTGTCTGTACAGGGTCTTTCAAGTTCATTAGCTGCTGTTTTAGCATGTTGGTGGGTTTGTGGGCTCCCATGATGTCAAGGGGTCTGAGTAGTCTGGCAGTCATTTCCGAGATGTCTTTGATGTAGGGGAGAGTGGCGAGGGTTTCTGGACGTGTTTTGTCTGCGTGTTTGGGTCTGTTGCTGAGAAATCGGCGGACTGTGTTCATTGGGTAATCGTTCTTTTTAAATACACTGGAAAGGTGATTTTCCTCTGCTCTTCATAGTTCCTCTGTGCTGCAGTGGGTGGTGGTTCATTGAAATAGTGTTCTAATACAGCATCATTTGTGGATGTTGGGATGATTGCTTCTGTGTATTCTGCCTGCCATTGGGTTTATACGGTATAGGTGATTTTCCTCTGTCTGCGTTGTTCCTCTGTGCTGCAGTGTGTGCTGGCTCGTTGAAATAATGTTCTGATGCAGCTTCGTTTGTGGGTGTTGGGATGATTGCTTCTGTAGTTCAGTACTTGGTCCGTGTGTGTGGTTTTCCTGTAGACGCTGGTTTGAAGCTCCCCATTGGCTGTTCGCTCTACCGTGACATCCAGGAATGGCAGTTTGTTGTTGTTTTCCTCCTCTTTAGCGAATTTTATTCCAGTAAGGGTATCCCATTTGGCATATCATGAGCAGTTTTGGGCTCCGTATCTAAGGAAGGATGTGCTGGCATTGGGTGGGGGGGGGGGGGGGGGTAGTCCAGAGGAGCTTTACAAGACTGATCCCTGGGATGAAGGGCTTATCATGTGAGGAGCGTTTGGGGGCTCCAGGTCTGTACTCAATGGGGTTCAGAAGGATGTGAATGAAACTTGCAGGATGCTGAGAAACCTGCACAGAGTGGACATGGAGAAGATGCTCCCACTAGAAGGAGAGACAAGGGTGACCCTTTGGAATCAACATGAAGAGGAATTTCTTCAGCAGGAAAAACGCATTGTCACAGAAGGCTGTGGAGGCCAAGTCATTGAGTATATTTAAGACAGAGAGAGATAGGTTCTGGATTGGTAAGGGGATCAAAGGTTATGGGGAGGGGGGGTGGGGGGGAAGGCAGGAGAATGATATTGAAACATATTGAATGGCAGAGCAGGCTCAATGGGCCAAATGGCCTAATTCTGCTCCTATGTCTAGTGTTCCCTCATTCGAGAGAAGTAGTGGTTTAACCCATTATGCCTCAGTTGAGGGAAGAGGTTGAGAAGGAGAGTCTTTCATAGTAACCTCAGCTGGTGCCACACTGTTGGCATCACAAACCAGTTCCTGATGCTAACCAATTCCCTTCACCCAGAATATGGCACTGCCAACAGTGCAGCACTCCCTCAGTACCAGGCAGGGGTGTCTACTGAGCAACTGAGGCCAACTTGGCACTGATCTGCCAGGACAATTTCTTTGTTTTCACTCACTCCTGGCTTTCGCAGTGTGAAGACACTGACTCCTTCAACTTTTCAGCAAATATTGCAACACCAGTGCAAGCAACACACAATCCTCACCGCCTGCTCATTGGTTGGGAGTTTGTTAAAGACAGCAAAGCTAGGAAATGAGACACAGGCTTGGAACTGGTACTGTGCCATCGAGTCCCCATGACTCGCTTAACCACATTGGCAATGCTCAGGGAAGATCAGATTTTAAATAGACGCATTCCCAAGTGATACTTTAATTCCAAAGGGAACACTTTGTGACAAAAGTTTGAAATTGTCCTGCAGATTTTTGAAACTTCCCAGCAATGAGATCAGTGTTCAGACAGCCCAAACTCTGTTTTCTTTTCTTTAAAATCACAACTAGAGATTAATTAATCATTGGAACCTCAAAGAAACCCGTTTGTACATGCTTCCTGCTTCACTTAAAAAAGAAATGCCATTTCTATTAATGGTGGCTCAAAAATGTGGACGTTTCAAAGTACATGGAATGCATTTGATTAATTAATAATGGCAATTCTTTGTTTTCCTTATGTTGACTTGATTAATAGCAGACTTATGTTTGAGTTGTCAGCTCGTAGATTCCTAATCCCACTCCAGGATTTGAGCAGCATTGAAACTGACGGGGAAAAAGTGAGGACTGCAGTTGCTGGAGATCAGAGTCGAGAGTGTGATGCTGGAAAAGCACAGCAGGTCAGGCAGCATCCGAGGAGCAGGAGGATCGATGTTTTGGGTGACAGCCCTTCATCAGGAATCAAGCGCTGGCCCGAAACGTCGATTCTCCTGCTCCTCGGATGCTGCCTGACCTGCTGTGCTTTTCCAGCGCCACACTCTCAAATTGAAATTGACACTCCATTAGAGAGAGAGAGAGAGAGTGGGAGAGTACTGTTAAGAGTGCTGGCTGTCAGATGTCAAAGTAAAGTCCCATTACTTTAATCGGGGGTGGGGGTGGTTTGTAAAAAAAATCCTTTGGCACTATTTTGAAGAGCAATAGTTATCTTTGGTGTCCTGACAAATTTTTATCTCACAGTCAACATCCCGAAACCAGATTAGCTAGTCACTATTCTGTAGGAGAAAGTAAGGACTGCAGATGCTGGAGATCAGAGTCAAAAAGTGTGCTGCTTCAAAGCACAGCCGGTCAGGCAGCGTCTGAGGAGCAGGAGAGTCGACGTTTCGAGCATAAGCTCTTCATTGGGACCGGCTGTGCTTTTCCAGCACCACGCTAGTCACTATTGTGTTGCTATTAAGAAGAGCTTGCCGTGTGTCAATTGAGCTGCTGTGTTTCCTGCATTACAACAGGATGCGGAGTTGGGACAGAAATGGTTTACCAGGATGTTGCCTGGTTTGGAGGGTATTCAGGAGAGATCGGATAAACTCGGCTTGCTTTCACTTGGACGTCGGAGACTGAGGGGGCGACCTGGTAGTGATTTGCAAAAATTGTGAGAGGCATGATATAATTCCTGCAGTGTGGAAGCAGACCATTCAGCCCATACCGACCCCTCCAAAGAGCACTTCCCATCCTATAACCCTGCATCTCTCATGGCTAATCCACCTGGCCTGCACGCTATGGGCAATTAAGCTTGGCCAATCCACTTAAACTCACACATCTTTGGACCATAGGAGAAAAAACACACACAGACTAAGGGAGAACATGCAAACTCCACACAGACAGTCACCTGAGGATGGAATTGAACCCGAGTCCCTGGTGCTGTGAGGCAGCAGTGCTAACCACTGAGCCACCCCATTGTTAGAATCTTTTTTCTTGAGTAGGAATGTCAATGATGAGGGGGCATAGGTTTAAGGTAAAAGGGGCAAAGTTTAAAGGAGATGTGAGAGGCAAGATGTTTTGCACAGAGGGTAGTGGATGCCTGGAATGTGCTTCCAGGGGAGGTGGCAGAAGAAATGTTGAAGAGACATTATGACAGATCAATGAATAGAGGGATACGAACCGCACTGGCTGTCAAAGGCTGTGCGATATTATCAGGCGCTATGCAAATGCACATGTCAATGAGCATTGGATAGGGGAGATGTCCCGAAACTGGATCATGTGGTGGGGGGAGGGGAGACCAGGACCATAAGTTTAAAGTCAGACCAAGGTCATTTCGAGGGCAAACTCCTCGGTATAAACAGAAGCTCAAATCTGGGTTCGTTTCCTTCGAAGCCGTGCTGGGAGAAATTTCAAAACAGAAGAAGGCTCTACTTGTTCGAGTAGAGCCGGGGAGGATCAATGGAGTCAAGGGAAGGTCGAACTGAATCGCTGAACAGAATGGGGTGGGCGGGCTGAATGTCCTCCTTCGCTTCTCGTCTTCCAATCCAACAGATCACCTGATCACAGCCATGCACGTTATCCCAACATCCATTCTCCTGAGGCCTACAGCATAGCTCCAGGCAGATTGGGAGAGGGTGCGGGGTAGAGATGGGGGTGAGAAAGGTAGGGCGGGAAGGAAGGAATGCAAAAGGATAGCTGAGGAAGTGTGGGGACCACCTGGCGAATGGGGAAGAACGAGGGAAAGGTGTGATGGGGGTGAGGGCAGCAGGGAAGAGAGGAATGGGAATGGGGAGGTGGGTGTCTCTCTACAATTGGATAGCGAGGATGAGGCAGATAGGGAGAGAAGTCTCAGGTCTCAGTGCTCCCCAGGCAATGCCCCCTCCAACTCCTGACCTGAGCACACTGGCACCCCTTACAGCCCTGGGCCCTGGGCATCGGGCTCTGACATACCCCTTGGAATCCTCACAGAAATGCTCGGCTGATGGGTACCAGGGTGGTGGTGGAGCTGTACATTACTGGGGTCGGGCACTTGAGCTCAGAGGGGATTTGGAAGCCAGCGCATGCAGGGAAAGGAATAAGATTGTTCAAAGGCAGAGAGCATTGGTCAAAGACGGTGGACCTTGCAAGTGTGTGTTGAAGTAACGGAGGTTTCAACGGATGAGGCTTTGACAGTGGATAGCGTAGTAGGCTGATGTTATGAAGGTGAAGCATGACAGTGGTAAGGGCATGGGACACCTTGTCGACAACAGTAGTAGACTCGCCAATTTTAAAGGCATTTAAATGGTCATGGGATAGACATATGGATGAAAATGGGAGACAGTGAGGTCTGCAGATGCTGGCGATCAGAGTCGAGAGCGTGTTGCTGGAAAAGCACAGGAGGTCAGGTAGCAACCGAGGAGCAGGAGAATCGACGTTTCGGGCCAGCGCTTGATTCCTGATGAAGGGCTGTCACCCAAAACATCGATCCTCCTGCTCCTCGGATGCTGCCTGACCTGCTGTGCTTTTCCAGCAACACACTGTCAATATGGATGAGAATGGAATAGTGTCGGTTAGATGGGCTTCAGATTGGTTTCACAGGTCGGGGCAACATCGAGGGCCGAAGGGCCTGTACTGCGCTGTAATGTTCTATGAAAAGGCAGTGCTGGTGAGGTTGATTGTGACATTAAGATGTGACACTGAGGTTGGGACCAATCTCATGCCATTTCCAGGGAGAGAGACAGTGTCAGGAGTTCAGGAATGGGATATGGAACTGGGACCAAAAGCAATGGCTTCCCGATATTTAATCAGAGGAAACTTTTACACTGGGGAGCAAGATAGCAGCTTGACAGTTTAATCACAGCGGAGGAGGCGACAGAGCTGATGGTGAGGAGGGGCTGGCTGTTGATGGTGTATGTTTGAATATTAGCCTGCAGAGGACACGTCTGGGATGAGAAATAAGACGGGGCAGAAATACAGGAAGGGAAGATGAAAAGTTAAAATGAGTGAGAAACCATTGTTTTCTTAAATGTCGTCCTAGTGAGAGTGGAATTTTCCAAGTTGACCCACACTCTTCACGTTACCATCAATAAAGCTTTTTTGCGCGTTGGAAATTAATTTTGTTAGGGAAGATGTTGAGCTATATTTGCAGAGTGAATCATCTTCTCATATCACATTCTCTCTGTAAATAATTATACCAGGAGACCAATAACTTTTATATTATAAAGAGGTCCATAAATCTTCTCAATATGATTATACAACCATTGGGAAATGTGACGTTTTTGAAAAATATACTCGTAAATATTTGTGGGATTGGTAAGTTATTGTTGTCAAACTACATATCTCAGCCAGGGCCATATATCATGTTCGAGAAGGATAGTGAATTCCTGCAACCTCAAATTTATGATTTGTACGGATTGTCCTGGTAATGTCCAATATTGCTTTCACAGCTGAGTGGGAGGACATGATGGAGGTAGCACTATCCCAGAATTCATTGCTGTATTGGATGCCCTCTATTAAAATGATGAGCCCTCCCATTCTCAGATATCACAGGCAAGCAGATGGAGGGCAAAAATAACGAGGGCTCAGCAGATTGAACACCCTGAGGCATTTAGAGTGCAGAAGTGGGTCTCCGCAACAAATCTGAGAGCGGTTGTGTGAAGCAGAAAAAGAAACTGAGCAATGACAAGAACATTCATTTCTGAAAATGCCCCATTCTGATTTTATGTTTAGATTATACAAATTTACCAATCTCACACCAGAACTGTTAAGTAGATATAACAATGATTTATTTGAAGATCTGTAACAGGAAAATACAGCTACCATCCTCCACAAAGGATATCGATTAATCATAGTTGCTAGTTATATGCTTCACATTCTGCTTATTTACTGGCTGGTGGGTTGGGTGAATCTGATTGGAACCCACAGAATACTGAGGCCTGGATAGAGTGGAGGTGGATAAGGTGTTTTCAATAGCAGGAGAGACTGGGGCTCGAGGGTGTAGCCTCACAGTACAGAGAAGACCCTTCAGGGCTGAGATGAGGAGGAATTTCTTCAGCCAGAGAGTGGGGAATCTTGTTGCCGCAGAAGGCTGTGGAGGCCAGGTCATTGAGTGTACTTAAGATGGAGATGGATAGGTTCTTGATTCGTCAGAGGTTCAAAGGTTACTGAAGAAGGCAGGAGTATACGGGATTGAGAAAAACATATCAGCCATGATCGACTGGCAGTGCTGACTCAATGGGCCGAATAGCCGATTTCTGCTCCTATATCTTGTGGAGAAAGTGAGGTCTGCAGATGCTGGAGGTCAGAGTGGAGAGTGTGGCGCTGGAAAAGCACAGCCGATCAGGCAGCATCCAAGGAGGAGGGGAAGCGACGTTTCAGGCAAAAGCCGTTCCTCAGGTCATTCCTGATGAAGGGCTCTTGCCCAAAACGTCGATTCTCCTCCTCATCAGAAGCTGCCTGACCGGCTGGGCTTTTCCAGCGCCACACTCTCGACTCCTATATCGTATGGTTCTACTCTTTAGTATGTTCTCTCATAAAGTGATATCACAACAGCCAAAGGGGAGAGGATCTTCAACCAAGAGAGTGTTGATTTAGGGTAAAAGGTAAGAGGTAAGAGGTTTAAAGCAGTGTTCCCCAAATACTGTGACCCCCCCCACAGTGAAAATGCTGTGACCCCCCCACAGTGAGAACAGTGGGACATGGAGAGGTGTGAGTGGGGGTGGGAGTGGGTGGTGAGTTGCTTAGGGTGTGGGCATCTCACCCCCAACCCCTGAAGGGCAACTAAGGATGGGCAAACAATACTGATCTAGCCAGTGACCCCCATAATCCCGTGAATAAATTACAGGAAAGTGGGGAACTATGTGACTGGAGTAGGGAAGGTGAAGTGTTTTGTCTTCAGACTTTTGGAGGAAGTATCTCATCAGTGACATTTTTGTCACAGGGTTCAGGCCTCACAGATTTGTCGGGGGAGGCAATGGGGGAGTGGTATTGTCGCTGGACTGTTAACCCAGAGACCCTGGCAGCGTTCAAGGGACCCAGGTTGGAATCCTGTGCACGGGAGATGGTGAAATTTGAATTCAATAAAAAGCTGGAATTAAAACTCCTAATGATGACCATGAATTGGTTGTCAGGTGGGTAAAGAACCCATCTGGGTCACTAATGCCCTTTAGGGAAGGAAACTGCTGTCCTTACCTGGTCTGGCCTACACGTGACTCCAGACCCAGAGCAACGTCATAGAGATGAACAGCATAGAAACAGACCCTTCGGTCCAACTTGTCCATGCTGCCCAGATATCACAACCCAAATTAGTCCCACCTGCCAGCCCATATCCCTCCAAACCCTTCCTATTCACATACCCATCCAGATACCTTTTCAATGTTGCAATTGTACCAGCCTCCACCTCTTCCTCTGACAGCTCATTCCACTCTCTGTGTGAAAAAGTTACCCCTTTAGGTCCCTTTTATATCTTTCCCCTCTCACCCTAAACCTATGCCCTGGACTCCCTCACCCCAGGGAAAAGACCTTGTCCATACACTCTAGCTACGCCCCTCATGATCTTGTAAGGTCACCCCTCAGCCTATGATGCTCCAGGGAAAACAGCCCCAGGCTATTCAGCCTCTCCCTGTAGCTGAAATCCTCCAAACCTGGCAACATCTTTGTAAATTTTTTCTGAACCCTTTCAAGTTTCACAACATCATTCCGATAGGAGGGAGATCAGAATTGCACGCAATATTCCAAAAGTAGCCAAACCAATGTCCTGTACAGCCACAACACATGGTTGACTCTTAAATAGCCCTTTGGCAATAAATGCTGCTTGGCCAACAACGTCTTCATCCTGTCAATGAATAAAGGCATGAAAATCAATACAAGGTATTAAAGGCATCTTGACTCTCTGGTGTGGGTTGGAGCTCCTTGTATGGCTACCTCAGTGCCCATGACTTGTCTTGTAGCCCACACTCAATGGAAGGTGGTGAGTTAACTACCCACAGTTGGGAAATCACTGGTTTAATGGGAATTCAAGGAGAAATATTTTACGAGCATCTGGAAGTCATTACCTCAAAGGCTGCTGGAGAGAGAAACCCACACAACATTTAATATGTGCACGCGTATATGCTTGAAGTGTTGTGGCCTAAATAGCTACAAGCTGGGATTGCTAGGAAAGATGTTGTGAAACTTGAAAGGGTGCAGAAAAGATTTACAAGGATGCTGCCAGGGTTGGAGGGTTTGAACTACAGGGAGAGGTTGAATAAGCTGGGGCTGTTTTCCCTGGAGTGTCGGAGGCTGAGGTTTATAAAATCATGAGGGGCATGGATAGGATAAACAGACAAAGTCTTTTCCCTGGGGTCGGGGAGTCCAGAACTAGAGGGCATAGGTTTAGGGTGAGAGGGCAAAGATTTAAAAGGGACCTAAGGGGCAACTTTTTCAGAGTGGCGCATGTATGAAATGAGCTGCCTGAGGAAGTGGTGGAGGCTGGTACAATTACAGGAAGGCCTATGGTGTATTAGCATTCATTAGCAGAGGGATTGAATTCAAGAGTCGTGAGGTGATGTTGCAGCTGTACAGGACTTTGGTTAGGCCACATTTGGAGTACTGTGTGCAGTTCTGGCCGCCTCACTTTAGGAAAGATGTGGAAGCTTTGGAGAGGATGCAAAGAAGATTTACCAGGATGTTGCCTGGAATGGAGAATAGGTCGTACGAGGATAGGTTGAGAGTGCTAGGCCTTTTCTCGTTGGAACGGCGAAGGATGAGGGGTGACTTGATAGAGGTTTATAAGATGATCAGGGGAATAGATAGAGTAGACAGTCAGAAACTTTTTCCCTGGGTACAACAGAGTGTTACAAGGGGACATAAATTTAAGGTGAAGGGTGGAAGGTATGGGGGGATGTCAGGGGTAGGTTCTTTACCCAGAGAGTGGTGGGGGCATGGAATGCACTGCCTGTGGGAGTGGCAGAGTCAGAATCATTGGTGACCTTTAAGCGGCAATTGGATAGGTACATGGATGGGTGCTTAAGCTAGGACAAATGTTCGGCACAACATCGTGGGCCGAAGGGCCTGTTCTGTGCTGTATTGTTCTATGTTCTAAGTACAGCATTTAAAAGGCATCTGGATGGATACATGAATAGGAAGGATTTAGAGGGATATGGGCCAAGTGCTGGTGAATGGGACTAGATTGGCTTGGGACTCCGTGACATGACTCGGGGAGGAGAGCAGACTGGCAGTGCAGACTGTGTCACAGAGATGTGCCGGGGTTTAAGACACTTTAGAGTTCTGAAGCGGAGCTGTACCGGACTCAGAATGTTAACTTAGTTCCTCTTTTGACAGATATCGCCAGACCTGCTGGGTTTCTCCAGCACTTTCTGCCCTGACCCTCCTCATTTTGTCAGCTGTCGGTAATGTCTCAAAATAGCGGTTGGTCTCTCGATCGACCACCCCCCCACCCCAGCAAGCTTCGGAAGAAATGCGCCAAATACTGCGGCATTTCATGTGCAGCCCACACAGCCTGTGGAATGAACTCAAGTACAGCACAAATAAATAAATATTCTAAAGACTAACATCCCCCGGAAGATATTCTGTATTATCTCAATCGGGTCAAAACGCAGACTTTTCCACAGTTGCTTACCCACACATTCTACTTTCACAGCAGACCGTGGAATATAAATTCAATAAAAATCTGGAATTAAGAGTTTAATGATGACCATGAATCTGTTGCTAATTGTTGGGGGAAAATCCCCATCTGGTTTAGGGAAGGAAACTGCACGTGACTCCAGACCCACAGAAATGTGGTTGACTCTTAACTGCCCTATGGGCAATTAGGGACGACTCATCAATTGTCATTTTTTTTAAGACAAACCTGGGTCACTAATACCCTTTAAGGAAGGAAATCTGTCATCCTTACTCGGTCTGGCCGACATATTAGATTAGATTTACTACAGTGTGGAAACAGGGCCTTTGGCTCAACAAGTCCACACTGACCCTCTGAAGAGTAACCCACCCAGACCCATTACCCTACATTCATTCCTGATTAATGCACCTAACACTACGCGCAATTTAGCATGGCCATTTCACCTGACCTGCACATCTTTGGACTGTGGGAGGAAACTGGAGCACCCGGAGGAAACCTACGCAGACACAGGAAGAATGTGCAAACTCCTCACAGACAGTCGCCTGAGGCGGAAATTGAACCCGGGTCCCCGGCGCTGTGAGGCAGCAGTGCTAACCACTGTGCCACCGTGCCGCCCTGAATGTTCCCAGATGGGCAATTTAACATGGCCAATCCACCTGACAGAGGAGTGGGAGAGGAGACCGGAGCGAACATGGGCGAAATGTGTCAACTCCCCACAGACGGTCTCCCAAGGGTGGCATTGAACCCAGGTCCTTAGTGCCATGAGGCAGTGGTGCTAACCACTGAACCACTCTAGCCGTAGGTTTGCTCGCTGAACTGGAAGGCTCATTTCCAGACGTTTCGTCACCCTATTTGGTAACATCTTCAGTGGGCCTTCAGACAAAGCACTGCTGATAAGTCCTGCTTTCTATTTGTTCTATTACTGAAGATGTTACCTCGTATGGTGATGAAAACTCTGGAAATGAACCTTCCAGCTCAGCGAACAAACTTACATCCAGAACCTCAAACTGAGCTACAAATCTTCTCCAAACTCACTGAACCACTCTGCCACCCCTATTTGGCTCATTCCCCCCAATGCCCACATCCCATGAGTGAATTAAAAGCAATTTTATGTATGAACATGTATCACGCACCACTTTTCTAAGGGTCAGTAAATGGTGATGATTCCTAACTGCCCCAGAGGATCTCTGTCCTCGCTGCCGCCTCAGACTTGACATGAGCAGGCTTCAGATCTCTTGAACAGATCGCCGTAGTTACCAGCCAGTACATTCTGGGCAGCCAAATGAGCCATTACTGAGAAGTCAACGCCAGCATTTCCCTCCCAGTCGCACAGCAATTACTATACAATTATTCAGACAATAACCTGTCTTAAACACAGAAATGAAAATAAGCTCACAGGCTCTCATCTTTTCGCTGTTTGTTTTGGAAAGGCTTAAAATAGAACTATTCCCCTTCACAAACTGCACAGATTAAGCATCTGTTTACAAGAAATCGTTCATGCTGGTTTTAAGATTTTCAGTATTAATATTTATCTGGCTGTCAAATACTCTGCGGAGGCCCTGAATGGACCCGAACAGTGCAGGAGTTCTCTTCTGTCGATAGATTGTGTGGATGTTGCTGGCTGGGCCCAGCATTTGTTGGCCGTCCCTAGTTGCCCCTTGGGAGGGTGGTGAAGAGCTGCCTCCCTTGAGCCTTGGGGGGGGGGTATAGATACAGTGGTGGTAGGGAGGGGATTCCAGGATGTTGTACCCAGCAACGCTGAAGCAACAGCGGTATATTTCCAAGTTGGGATGGTGAGTGGCTTGGAGGGGAACATGCAGGGGGTGGTGTTCCCATGTATCTGCTGTCCTTGTCCTTCTACATGGCTGTGGTTGTGCAAAATACTGTTGAAGGAGCCTTGCTGAGTTGCTGTAGATGGTACACACTGAGCGTTAGTGTGTGGGGGGAGGGTATGGATGCAGAATGCTGAAAGTGGTGGCTGAGGTGACAATTTTGTAAAAAGACTCTACTTTTCTGTCAGAGATTAGATCATGGGCTGGAATCTCCACCCCCCCCCCCCCAAACATATTGATGTCAATCCTGCATTCTCCCCCAATTCAGGGTAACTCATTATGTCCTGTCAGTTCCAGCAATGTTTCACTGGACAGTCACGTCTGTGTGTGCTTCCAATTAAATGATAGGACATAGAGTCATAGAGATATACTTTACGGAAACAGACCTTTCGGTCTGACTCCCCTGGGAACATTGGCTCAGATGTTGAAATGTGAATTTGATCAAAATCTGCTCTGAAGAGATTAATCACCAAAAGTGTAACCACTGTTGCTTGTCATAAAAATCTATCTCGTTCACTAAAGTCCTTTATGAAGGGAAATCTGCCGTCCTTACCCAGTCTGGCCTACACCTGAGCCCCTTTGCAATAAACGCTGGACTGTAGATTATAATGGCATCAATGTGGATTTCACCAGTTTCCTCATTTCCCCTTCCCCCACCTCACCCCAGCTCCAACCTTCCAGCTCAGTACCGCCCTCATGACCTGTCCCACCTGCCTATCTTCCTTTCCACCTACCCACTCCACCTTCCTCTCTGACCTATCACCTCCTTCCCCACCCCCATTCATCTATTGTACTCTATGCTACTTTCTCCCCACCCCCACCCCCACCCCCTCTCATTTATCTCTCCACCCTGCAGGCTCCCTGCCTCTATTCCTGATGAAGGGCTTTTGCCTGAAATGTCGATTTTCCTGCTCCTCAGATGCAGCTGTGCTTTTCCAGCACCACCCTGATCTAGACTCTGGTTTCCAGCATCTGCAGACCTCGTTTTTATCTTGTAGATTATAATAGATCATCCCATGATCAAATGTAAAGCTTAAATCTGCTTTTAGTGAAGGCGTCTGAGGGGTAAATGGAGCAGTATATCTGGAAGAAATTCCTCCCTCTACCCCCTCTGCTTTATTTTTTGAAAAGTGTCTAAAGGTTCACCACAGGTCAAAGGGCATTCTCGTTGCCCTGGTCAAAGTGGCTGCAAAAGGTAGGGCAGCAGGAAGTGGAGGGGTGAGGCATACTGCCTCCTACTGTTTTGCAGTTATGTGTGCGATCTGTTCTGGAGACTATGTGATGGTTGTCCAGATAGAGACCTTTAGAGAGCCCAGTGTGCTCCACATGGAGCTGGGGTGTATCAGGTGTGGGATCTGCTGAGGCTGGGATGGATCATCTACCTTTATAAACACAATTTGATTGGCATTTGCCTTTCCATGACCCGTTTGATTATATTTTTTTTGTTACAGTGCTCTGTCAGGGGCTGTTTAACTATTTTTAAGAGATTTTCTTTAAGAGTAGTCGAGAGCTCAGGCCGTGACTAGATTGCTGCATGTTTATATTTACACTCTCGAGGATTTTGTGACAGACTTACTGTGAGCAGGATGTTTAGTTCTTATAGCCATGAAGACAGACTGAACAGGGCCACACACGCCAAATATTTGGTCCTTTGGTCTGTTTCTTCCAGAATCACCTCGACCAATCCCTTTGATATTATCTCGTTTCAGCAAAGGCATCAAACTGAAGAACTTTGGGATTTTACAATTAACCCCATCAGGAGCAGGAGTGAGCCGCTGAACTCTTGGACACTGTTCCAGTAATCAGTTCCAACAGGGTCTGTATCGCCGTGACATTTATCAGGCTCCTTACCCCAACCCGAAACATACTCAGATTACAAAGGTCTACTGGGCAGGAGTTACAGGCTGGAATCTACTCGAGGGTTCGGAGGGACTATGTAGAGAATAACAGTCACCTGGGAGTCTGTTACAGACTGGAATCTAATCAAGGTGCTCGGGTGGTTTGTATTTCAAATAACAGATATCCAGGAGGGAATTACAGGCTGGAATCTAATTGAGGGGTTTGGGGTGTTTATGTTTAGAATAACAGATACCCAGGAGTGAAATGCAGACTGGAATCTAATCGAGGTGTTCACTGGGGGGGGGAAGGGAGTTATATTTAGAATAACAGATACCCAGACGAAAGATACAGACAAATCTAATCAAGGGGTTCGAGGTGATTTGTACTTAGGATAACAGATGCCGGGAGTGAATTTCAGACAGGAATATAATCGAGGTGTTCGGTGGGGGGAGGGGGTTATATTTAGAACAACAGATACCCAGGAGGGAGCTACAGACTGGAATCTAAACGAGGGGTTCAGAGTGGTTTATGTTAGAAGGAGTTACAGACAGGGATCGAATCGAGGAGTTCAAGAGGGTTTATATATAGAATAACAAATACCCAGGAGTGAGATACAGACTAGAATCTAATCAAGTGGCTCAGGAAATCAGCACAAGGATTGAACCACCCAGGTGCCTCTGGGATGTTGTAGATTGAAACTGTAATCCCTCCATCCTCAGCCAGAATCAGACCCAGAGCTATCGTTACCCACTGAGATCTCAGTGTAAAGGTCTGGGGTTTGTAGCAGAGGGGGACGCTAATGAGTTAATCGAACAGGGGCGACTTGTTGACATTGTTGAAGCTGGTGTCAGTTGTGTGATTCACTCTGAGGAAATTGGAAATAATTCAATCTGTTTTGAGGAAATGATGCCTGTGGTCCTCACAGGCACCAGAATTAAAGCACAATTAAAATTAAAAATTCTCTTGGCAGGATTGCGATGCTGAGGAACTCCAGATGCTTTCGACAGCTGAGTTCAAAAGCACACACGGTAATTAAATATTACTGAGGTGACGGTGCATTGGCCACAAACCTTACTCTTACGGTGCACTGGGATTTAGAGATTAGACACAGAGTTCCTCAGTGTCACAGGAAATGTTTCATTGACAGTAAATCCAAAATACCTTTACACTGTAAAAGCTTATTCAGCAGGGTAAGGGTCACTCACTGTGTAACCATACAGAGTCAGCGTTTATTCAACAGGGTAGGGGTCACGCACTGTATAACCGTACAGAGTCAGGCTTTATTCAGCAGGGTAAGGGTCACTCACTGTGTAACTGTACAGAGTCAGGGTTTATTCAGCAGGGTAAGGGTCACTCACAGTGTAACCGTACAGAGTCAGTGTTTATTCAGCAGAGTAAGGGTCATTCACTGTGTAACCATACAGAGTCAGGGTTTATTCAGCAGGGTAAGGGTCACTCACTGTGTAACCGTACAGAGTCAGTGTTTATTCAGCAGGGTAAGGGTCACTCACTGTGTAACCGTACAGAGTCAGTGTTTATTCAGCAGGGTAAGGGTCACTCACTGTGTAACCGTACAGAGTCAGTGTTTATTCAGCAGGGTAAGGGTCACTCACTGTGTAACCGTACAGAGTCAGTGTTTATTCAGCAGGGTAAGGGTCACTCACTGTGTAACCGTACAGAGTCAGTGTTTATTCAGCAGGGTAAGGGTCACTCACTGTGTAACTGTACAGAGTCAGTGTTTATTCACCAGGGTAAGGGTCACTCACTGTGTAACTGTACAGAGTCAGTGTTTATTCAGTAGGGTAAGGGTCACACACTGTGGAACTGTACAAAGTCAGTGTTTATTCACCAGGGTAAGGGTCACTCACTGTGTAACTGTATCGAGTCAGAGTTTATTCAGCAGAGTAAGGGTCACTCACTGTGTAACTGTACAGAGTCAGTGTTTATTTAGCAGAGTAAGGGTCACTCACTGTGTAACTGTACAGAGTCAGTGTTTATTCAGCAGTTTAAGGGTCACTCACTGTGTAACTTTACAGAGTCAGTATTTATTCAGCAGGCGAAGGGTCACTCACTGTGGAACTGTACAGAGTCAGTGTTTATTCAGCAGGGTAAGGGTCACTCACTGTGTAACTGTACAGAGTCAGTATTTATTCAGCAGGCGAAGGGTCAATCACTGTGTAACTGTACAGAGTCAGTGTTTATTCAGCAGGGTAAGGGTCACTCACTGTGGAACTGTACAGAGTCAGTGTTTATTCAGCAGGGTAAGGGTCACTCACTGTGGAACCGTACAGAGTCAGCGTTTATTCACCAGGGTAAGGGTCACTCACTATGTAACTGAACAGAGTCAGTGTTTATTCAGCAGGGTAAGCGTCACTCACTGTGTAACTGTACAGAGTCAGTGTTTATTCAGTAGGGTAAGGGTCACTCACTGTGTAACTGTACAGAGTCAGTGTTTATTCAGCAGGGTAAGGGTCACTCACTGTGTAACTGTACAGAGTCAGTGTTTATTCAGCAGGGTAAGGGTCACTCACTGTGAAACTGTACAGAGTCAGTGTTTATTCAGCAGGGTAAGGGTCACTCACTGTGTAACCGGAGAGAGTCAGTGTTTATTCAGCAGGGTAAGCATCACTCACTATGTAACTGTACAGAGTCAGTGTTTATTCAGCAGGGTAAGGGTCACTCACTGTGGAACTGTTCAGCGTCAGTGTTTATTTAGCAGGGTATGGGTCACTCACTGTGTAACCGTACAGAGTCAGTGTTTATTCAGCAGGGTAAGGGTCACTCACTGTGTAACTGTACAGAGTCAGTGTTTATTCAGCAGTGTAAGGGTCACTCACTGTGGAACTGTACAGCGTCAGTGTTTATTTAGCAGGGTAAGGGTCAATCACTGTGTAACTGTACAGAGTCAGTGTTTATTCAGCAGGGTAAAGGTCACTCACTGTGTAACTGTACAGAGTCAGTGTTTATTCAGCAGGGTAAGGGTCAATCATTGTGTAACTGTACGGAGTCAGTGTTTATTCAGCAGGGTTAAGGTCAATCACTGTGTAACTGTACAGAGTCAGTGTTTATTCACCAGGGTAAGGGTCACTCACTGTGGAACTGTACAGAGTCAGTGTTTATTTAGCAGGGTAAGGGTCACTCACTGTGTAACTGTACAGAGTCAGGGTTTATTCACCAGGGTAAGGGTCACTCACTGTGTAACTGTACAGAGTCAGTGTTTATTCAGCAGGGGAAGGGTCACTCACTGTGTAACTGTACAGAGTCAGGGTTTATTCACCAGGGTAAGGGTCACTCACTGTGTAACTGTACAGAGTCAGTGTTTATTCAGCAGGGTAAGGGTCACTCACTGTGTAACTGTACAGAGTCAGTGTTTATTCAGCAGGGTAAGGGTCACTCACTGTGTAACTGTACAGAGTCAGTGTTTATTCAGCAGTGTAAGGGTCACTCACTGTGTAACCGTACAGAGTCAGCGTTTATTCACCAGGGTAAGGGTCACTCACTATGTAACTGAACAGAGTCAGTGTTTATTCAAAGGGTAAGGGTCAATCACTGTGTAACTGTACAGAGTCAGTGTTTATTCAGCAGGGTAAGGGTCACTCACTGTGAAACTGTACAGAGTCAGTGTTTATTCAGCAGGGTAAGGGTCACTCACTGTGTAACTGTACAGAGTCAGTGTTTATTCAGCAGGGTAAGGGTCACTCACTGTGGAACTGTACAGCGTCAGTGTTTATTTAGCAGGGTAAGGGTCACTCACTGTGTAACTGTACAGAGTCAGTGTTTATTCAGCAGGGTAAAGGTCACTCACTGTGTAACTGTACAGAGTCAGTGTTTATTCAGCAGGGTAAGGGTCAATCATTGTGTAACTGTACGGAGTCAGTGTTTATTCAGCAGGGTTAAGGTCAATCACTGTGTAACTGTACAGAGTCAGTGTTTATTCACCAGGGTAAGGGTCACTCACTGTGGAACTGTACAGAGTCAGTGTTTATTTAGCAGGGTAAGGGTCACTCACTGTGTAACTGTACAGAGTCAGTGTTTATTCAGCAGGGTAAGGGTCACTCACTGTGTAACTGTACAGAGTCAGGGTTTATTCACCAGGGTAAGGGTCACTCACTGTGTAACTGTACAGAGTCAGTGTTTATTCAGCAGGGGAAGGGTCACTCACTGTGTAACTGTACAGAGTCAGGGTTTATTCACCAGGGTAAGGGTCACTCACTGTGTAACTGTACAGAGTCAGTGTTTATTCAGCAGGGTAAGGGTCGCTCACATTGGAACTGTACAGAGTCAGTGTTTATTTAGCAGGGTAAGGGTCAATCATTGTGTAACTGTACGGAGTCAGTGTATATTCCCCAGGGGAAGGGTCACTCACTGTGTAACTGTACAGAGTCAGTGTTTATTCAGCAGGGTAAGGGTCACTCACTGTGGAACTGTACAGAGTCAGTGTTTATTCAGCAGGGTAAGGGTCACTCACTGTGTAACCATACAGAGTCAGTGTTTATTCAGCAGAGTAAGGGTCACTCACTGTGTAACTGTACAGAGTCAGTGTTTATTCAGCAGTGTAAGGGTCACTCACTGTGGAACTGTACAGCGTCAGTGTTTATTTAGCAGGGTAAGGGTCAATCACTGTGTAACTGTACAGAGTCAGTGTTTATTCAGCAGGGTAAAGGTCACTCACTGTGTAACTGTACAGAGTCAGTGTTTATTCAGCAGGGTAAGGGTCAATCATAGTGTAACTGTACGGAGTCAGTGTTTATTCACCAGGGTAAGGGTCACTCACTGTGTAACTGTACAGAGTCAGTGTTTACTCAGCAGGGTAAGGGTCACTCACTGTGGAACTGTACAGAGTCAGTGTTTATTCAGCAGTGTAAGGGTCACTCACTGTGGAACTGCACAGAGTCAGTGTTTATTTAGCAGGGTAAGGGTCAATCACTGTGTAACTGTACAGAGTCAGTGTTTATTCAACAGGGTAAGGGTCACTCACTGTGGAACTGTACAGAGTCAGTGTTTATTCAGCAGGGTAAGGGTCACTCACTGTGTAACCGTACAGAGTAGTGTTTATTCAGCAGAGTAAGGGTCACTCACTGTGTAACTGTACAGAGTCAGTGTTTATTCAGCAGGGTAAGGGTCAATCACTGTGTAACTGTACAGAGTCAGTGTTTATTCAGCAGGGTAAAGGTCACTCACTGTATAACTGTACAGAGTCAGTGTTTATTCAGCAGGGTAAAGGTCACTCACTGTATAACTGTACAGAGTCAGTGTTTATTCAGCAGGGTACGGGTCAATCATTGTGTAACTGTACGGAGTCAGTGTTTATTCAGCAGGGTTAAGGTCAATCACTGTGTAACTGTACAGAGTCAGTGTTTATTCACCAGGGTAAGGGTCACTCACTGTGGAACTGTACAGAGTCAGTGTTTATTCAGCAGGGTAAGGGTCACTCACTGTGGAACTGTACAGAGTCAGTGTTTATTCAGCAGGGTAAGGGTCACTCACTGTGGAACTGTACAGAGTCAGTGTTTATTCACCAGGGTAAGGGTCACTCACTGTGTAACTGTACAGAGTCAGTGTTTATTCAGCAGCGTCAAAGGACACTCAATGTGTAACTGTACAGAGTCAGTGTTTATTCAGCAGGGTTAGGGTCGCTCACTGTGTAACTGTACAGAGTCAGGGTTTATTCACCAGGGTAAGGGTCACTCACTGTGTAACCGTACAGAATCAGTGTTTATTCACCAGGGTAAAGGTCACTCACTATATAACTGCACAGAGTCAGTGTTTATTCAGCAAGGTAAGCATCACTCACTGTGTAACTGTACAGAGTCAGTGTTTATTCAGCAGGGTAAGGGTCACTCACTGTGTAACCGTACAGAATCAGTGTTTATTCACCAGGGTAAGGGTCACTCACTATGTAACTGTACAGAGTCAGTGTTTATTCAGCACAGTAAGGGTCACTCACTGTGTAACTGTACATAGTCAGTGGTTATTTAGCAGGGTGAGCGTCACTCGCTGTGTAACTGTATTGAGTCAGTGTTTATTTAGCAGGGTAAGGGTCACTCACTATGTAACTGTACAGAGTCAGTGTTTATTCAGCAGGGTAAGGGTCACTCACTGTGTAACAGTACAGAGTCAGTGTTTATTCAGCAGGGTAAGGGTCACTCACTGTGGAACTGTACAGAGTCAGTGTTTATTTAGCAGGGTAAGGGTCAATCATTGTGTAACTGTACAGAGTCAGTGTTTATTCAGCGGGAAAGGGTCGCTCACTGTGTAACTTTACAGAGTCAGTGTTTATTCAGCAGGGTAAGGGTCACTCACTGTGTAACAGTACAGAGTCAGTGTTTATTCAGCAGGGTCAAAGGGCACTCACTGTGTTACTGTACAGAGTCAGTGTTTATTCAGCAGGGTTGGGGTCGCTCACTGTGTAACTGTACAGAGTCAGGGTTTATTAACCAGGGTAAGGGTCACTCACTGTGTAACCGTACAGAATCAGTATTTATTCACCAGGGTAAGGGTCACTCACTATGTAACTGCACAAAGTCAGTGTTTATTCAGCAGGGTAAGCATCACTCACTGTGTAACTGTACAGAGTCAGTGTTTATTCAGCAGGGGAAGGGTCACTCACTGTGTAACTGTACAGAGTCAGTGTTTATTCAGCAGGGTAAGGGTCACTCACTGTGAAACTGTACAGAGTCAGTGTTTATTCAGCAGGGTAAGGGTCACTCACTGTGTAACCGTAGAGAGTCAGTGTTTATTCAGCAGGGTAAGCATCACTCACGATGTAACTGTACAGAGTCAGTGTTTATTTAGCAGGGTAAGGGTCACTCACTGTGGAACTGTTCAGCGTCAGTGTTTATTTAGCAGGGTAAGGGTCACTCACTGTGTAACCGTACAGAGTCAGTGTTTATTCAGCAGGGTAAGGGTCACTCACTGTGTAACTGTACAGAGTCAGTGTTTATTCAGCAGTGTAAGGGTCACTCACTGTGGAACTGTACAGCGTCAGTGTTTATTTAGCAGGGTAAGGGTCAATCACTGTGTAACTGTACAGAGTCAGTGTTTATTCAGCAGGGTAAAGGTCACTCACTGTGTAACTGTACAGAGTCAGTGTTTATTCAGCAGGGTAAGGGTCAATCATTGTGTATCTGTACGGAGTCAGTGTTTATTCAGCAGGGTTAAGGTCAATCACTGTGTAACTGTACAGAGTCAGTGTTTATTCACCAGGGTAAGGGTCACTCACTGTGGAACTGTACAGAGTCAGTGTTTATTTAGCAGGGTAAGGGTCACTCACTGTGTAACTGTACAGAGTCAGTGTTTATTCAGCAGGGTAAGGGTCACTCACTGTGGAACTGTACAGAGTCAGTGTTTATTTAGCAGGGTAAGGGTCAATCATTGTGTAACTGTACGGAGTCAGTGTATATTCCCCAGGGGAAGGGTCACTCACTGTGTAACTGTACAGAGTCAGTGTTTATTCAGCAGGGGAAGGGTCACTCACTGTGTAACTGTACAGAGTCAGTGTTTATTCAGCAGTGTAAGGGTCACTCACTGTGGAACTGTACAGCGTCAGTGTTTATTTAGCAGGGTAAGGGTCAATCACTGTGTAACTGTACAGAGTCAGTGTTTATTCAGCAGGGTAAAGGTCACTCACTGTGTAACTGTACGGAGTCAGTGTTTATTCAGCAGGGTAAGGGTCACTCACTGTGGAACTGTACAGAGTCAGTGTTTATTCAGCAGGGTTAAGGTCAATCACTGTGTAACTGTACAGAGTCAGTGTTTATTCACCAGGGTAAGGGTCACTCACTGTGGAACTGTACAGAGTCAGTGTTTATTTAGCAGGGTAAGGGTCAATCATTGTGTAACTGTACGGAGTCAGTGTTTATTCCCCAGGGGAAGGGTCACTCACTGTGTAACTGTATAGAGTCAGTGTTTATTCAGCAGGGTAAGGGTCACTCACTGTGGAACTGTACAGAGTCAGTGTTTATTCACCAGGGTAAGGGTCACTCACTGTGTAACTGTACAGAGTCAGTGTTTATTCAGCAGCGTCAAAGGACACTCAATGTGTAACTGTACAGAGTCAGTGTTTATTCAGCAGGGTTAGGGTCGCTCACTGTGTAACTGTACAGAGTCAGGGTTTATTCACCAGGGTAAGGGTCACTCACTGTGTAACCGTACAGAATCAGTGTTCATTCACCAGGGTAAGGGTCACTCACTATATAACTGCACAGAGTCAGTGTTTATTCAGCAGGGTAAGCATCACTCACTGTGTAACTGTACAGAGTCAGTGTTTATTCAGCAGGGTAAGGGTCACTCACTGTGTAACCGTACAGAATCAGTGTTTATTCACCAGGGTAAGGGTCACTCACTATGTAACTGTACAGAGTCAGTGTTTATTCAGCACAGTAAGGGTCACTCACTGTGTAACTGTACATAGTCAGTGGTTATTTAGCAGGGTGAGCGTCACTCGCTGTGTAACTGTATTGAGTCAGTGTTTATTTAGCAGGGTAAGGGTCACTCACTATGTAACTGTACAGAGTCAGTGTTTATTCAGCAGGGTAAGGGTCACTCACTGTGTAACAGTACAGAGTCAGTGTTTATTCAGCAGGGTAAGGGTCACTCACTGTGGAACTGTACAGAGTCAGTGTTTATTTAGCAGGGTAAGGGTCAATCATTGTGTAACTGTACAGAGTCAGTGTTTATTCAGCGGGAAAGGGTCACTCACTGTGTAACTTTACAGAGTCAGTGTTTATTCAGCTGGGTAAGGGTCACTCACTGTGTAACAGTACAGAGTCAGTGTTTATTCAGCAGGGTCAAAGGGCACTCACTGTGTTACTGTACAGAGTCAGTGTTTATTCAGCAGGGTTGGGGTCGCTCACTGTGTAACTGTACAGAGTCAGGGTTTATTCACCAGGGTAATGGTCACTCACTGTGTAACCGTACAGAATCAGTATTTATTCACCAGGGTAAGGGTCACTCACTATGTAACTGCACAGAGTCAGTGTTTATTCAGCAGGGTAAGCATCACTCACTGTGTAACTGTACAGATTCAGTGTTTATTCAGCAGGGGAAGGGTCACTCACTGTGTAACTGTACAGAGTCAGTGTTTATTCAGCAGGGTAAGGGTCACTCACTGTGAAAGTGTACAGAGTCAGTGTTTATTCAGCAGGGTAAGGGTCACTCACTGTGTAACCATAGAGAGTCAGTGTTTATTCAGCAGGGTAAGCATCACTCACTATGTAACTGTACAGAGTCAGTGTTTATTCAGCAGGGTAAGGGTCACTCACTGTGGAACTGTTCAGCGTCAGTGTTTATTTAGCAGGGTAATGGTCACTCACTGTGTAACCGTACAGAGTCAGTGTTTATTCACCAGGGTAAGGGTCACTCACTGTGGAACTGTACAGAGTCAGTGTTTATTTAGCAGGGTAAGGGTCAATCATTGTGTAACTGTACGGAGTCAGTGTTTATTCCCCAGGGGAAGGGTCACTCACTGTGTAACTGTACAGAGTCAGTGTTTATTCAGCAGGGTAAGGGTCACTCACTGTGGAACTGTACAGAGTCAGTGTTTATTCACCAGGGTAAGGGTCACTCACTGTGTAACTGTACAGAGTCAGTGTTTATTCAGCAGCGTCAAAGGACACTCAATGTGTAACTGTACAGAGTCAGTGTTTATTCAGCAGGGTTAGGGTCGCTCACTGTGTAACTGTACAGAGTCAGGGTTTATTCACCAGGGTAAGGGTCACTCACTGTGTAACCGTACAGAATCAGTGTTTATTCACCAGGGTAAGGGTCACTCACTATATAACTGCACAGAGTCAGTGTTTATTCAGCAGGGTAAGCATCACTCACTGTGTAACTGTACAGAGTCAGTGTTTATTCAGCAGGGTAAGGGTCACTCACTGTGTAACCGTACAGAATCAGTGTTTATTCACCAGGGTAAGGGTCACTCACTATGTAACTGTACAGAGTCAGTGTTTATTCAGCACAGTAAGGGTCACTCACTGTGTAACTGTACATAGTCAGTGGTTATTTAGCAGCGTGAGCGTCACTCGCTGTGTAACTGTATTGAGTCAGTGTTTATTTAGCAGGGTAAGGGTCACTCACTATGTAACTGTACTGAGTCAGTGTTTATTCAGCAGGGTAAGGGTCACTCACTGTGTAACAGTACAGAGTCAGTGTTTATTCAGCAGGGTAAGGGTCACTCACTGTGGAACTGTACAGAGTCAGTGTTTATTTAGCAGGGTAAGGGTCAATCATTGTGTAACTGTACAGAGTCAGTGTTTATTCAGCGGGAAAGGGTCACTCACTGTGTAACTTTACAGAGTCAGTGTTTATTCAGCAGGGTAAGGGTCACTCACTGTGTAACAGTACAGAGTCAGTGTTTATTCAGCAGGGTCAAAGGGCACTCACTGTGTTACTGTACAGAGTCAGTGTTTATTCAGCAGGGTTGGGGTCGCTCACTGTGTAACTGTACAGAGTCAGGGTTTATTCACCAGGGTAAGGGTCACTCACTGTGTAACCGTACAGAATCAGTATTTATTCACCAGGGTAAGGGTCACTCACTATGTAACTGCACAGAGTCAGTGTTTATTCAGCAGGGTAAGCATCACTCACTGTGTAACTGTACAGAGTCAGTGTTTATTCAGCAGGGGAAGGGTCACTCACTGTGTAACTGTACAGAGTCAGTGTTTATTCAGCAGGGTAAGGGTCACTCACTGTGAAACTGTACAGAGTCAGTGTTTATTCAGCAGGGTAAGGGTCACTCACTGTGTAACCGTAGAGAGTCAGTGTTTATTCAGCAGGGTAAGCATCACTCACTATGTAACTGTACAGAGTCAGTGTTTATTCAGCAGGGTAAGGGTCACTCACTGTGGAACTGTTCAGCGTCAGTGTTTATTTAGCAGGGTAAGGGTCACTCACTGTGTAACCGTACAGAGTCAGTGTTTATTCAGCAGGGTAAGGGTCACTCACTGTGTAACTGTACAGAGTCAGTGTTTAAACAGCAGTGTAAGGGTCACTCACTGTGGAACTGTACAGCGTCAGTGTTTATTTAGCAGGGTAAGGGTCAATCACTGTGTAACTGTACAGAGTCAGTGTTTATTCAGCAGGGTAAAGGTCACTCACAGTGTAACTGTACAGAGTCAGTGTTTATTCAGCAGGGTAAGGGTCAATCATTGTGTATCTGTACGGAGTCAGTGTTTATTCAGCAGGGTTAAGGTCAATCACTGTGTAACTGTACAGAGTCAGTGTTTATTCACCAGGGTAAGGGTCACTCACTGTGGAACTGTACAGAGTCAGTGTTTATTTAGCAGGGTAAGGGTCACTCACTGTGTAACTGTACAGAGTCAGTGTTTATTCAGCAGGGTAAGGGTCACTCACTGTGTAACTGTACAGAGTCAGGGTTTATTCACCAGGGTAAGGGTCACTCACTGTGTAACTGTACAGAGTCAGTGTTTATTCAGCAGGGGAAGGGTCACTCACTGTGTAACTGTACAGAGTCAGGGTTTATTCAACAGGGTAAGGGTCACTCACTGTGTAACTGTACTGAGTCAGTGTTTATTCAGCAGGGTAAGGGTCACTCACTGAGTAACTGTACAGAGTCAGTGTTTATTCAACAGGGTAAGGGTCACTCACTGTGGAACTGTACAGAGTCAGTGTTTATTCAGCAGTGTAAGGGTCACTCACTGTGTAACCGTACAGAGTCAGCGTTTATTCACCAGGGTAAGGGTCACTCACTATGTAACTGAACAGAGTCAGTGTTTATTCAAAGGGTAAGGGTCAATCACTGTGTAACTGCACAGAGTCAGTGTTTATTCAGCAGGGTAAGCATCACTCACTGTGTAACTGTACAGAATCAGTGTTTATTCAGCAGGGTAAGGGTCACTCACTGTGTCACTGTACGAGTCAGTGTTTATTCAGCAGGGTAAGGGTCACTCACTGTGTAACTGTACAGAGTCAGTGTTTATTCAGCAGGGTAAGGGTCACTCACTGTGGAACTGTACAGAGTCAGTGTTTATTCAGCAGGGTAAGGGTCACTCACTGTGTAACTGTACAGAGTCAGTGTTTATTCAGCAGGGTCAAAGGACACTCACTGTGTAACTGTACAGAGTCAGTGTTTATTCAGCAGGGTTAGGGTCGCTCACTGTGTAACTGTACAGAGTCAGGGTTTATTCACCAGGGTAAGGGTTACTCACTGTGTAACCGTACAGAATCAGTGTTTATTCACCAGGGTAAGGGTCACTCACTATATAACTGCACAGAGTCAGTGTTTATTCAGCAGGGTAAGCATCACTCACTGTGTAACTGTACAGAGTCATTGTTTATTCAGCAGGGTAAGGGTCACTCACTGTGTAACCGTACAGAATCAGTGTTTATTCACCAGGGTAAGGGTCACTCACTATGTAACTGTACAGGGTCAGTGTTTATTCAGCACAGTAAGGGTCACTCACTGTGTAACTGTACAGAGTCAGTGGTTATTTACCAGGGTGAGGGTCACTCGCTGTGTAACTGTATTGAGTCAGTGTTTATTCAGCAGGGTAAGGGTCACTCACTATGTAACTGTACAGAGTCAGTGTTTATTCAGCAGGGTAAGGGTCACTCACTGTGTAACAGTACAGAGTCAGTGTTTATTCAGCAGGGTAAGGGTCACTCACTGTGAAACTGTACAGAGTCAGTGTTTATTCAGCAGGGTAAGGGTCAATCATTGTGTAACTGTACAGAGTCAGTGTTTATTCAGCGGGGAAGGGTCACTCACTGTGTAACTTTACAGAGTCAGTGTTTATTCAGCAGGGTAAGGGTCACTCACTATGTAACCGTACAGAGTCAGTGTTTATTCAGCAGGGTTGGGGTCGCTCACTGTGTAACTGTACAGAGTCAGGGTTTATTCACCAGGGTAAGGGTCACTCACTGTGTAACCATACAGAATCAGTGTTTATTCACCAGGGTAATGGTCACTCACTATGTAACTGCACAGAGTCAGTGTTTATTCAGCAGGGTAAGCATCACTCACTATGTAACTGTACAGAGTCAGTGTTTATTCAGCAGGGTAAGGGTCACTCACTGTGTAACTGTACAGAGTCAGTGTTTATTCAGCAGGGTAAGGGTCACTCACTGTGTAACTGTACAGAATCAGTGTTTATTCACAAGGGTAAGGGTCACTCACAATGTAACTGCACAGAGTCAGTGTTTATTCAGCAGGGTAAGCATCACTCACTATGTAACTGTACAGAGTCAGTGTTTATTCAGCAGGGTAAGGGTCACTGACTGTGTTACCGTACTGAATCAGTGTTTATTCACAAGGGTAAGGGTCACTCACGATGTAACTGTGCAGAGTCAGTGTTTATTCAGCAGGGTAAGGGTCACTCACTGTGTGACTGTACAGAGTCAGTGTTTATTAAGCAGGCTACGGGTCACTCGCTGTGTAACTGTATTGAGTCAGGGTTTATTCAGCAGGGTAAGGGTCACTCACCGTATAACTGTACAGAGTCAGTGTTTATTCAGCAGGGTAAGGGTCACTCACTGTGGAACTGTACAGAGTCAGTGTTTATTCATCAGGGGATGGGTCACTCACTGTGTAACTGTACAGTTAGTGTTTATTCAGCAGGGTAAAGGTCACTCACTGTGTAACTGTACAGAGTCAGTGTTTATTCAGCAGGGTAAGGGTCACTCTCTGTGGAACTGTACAGAGTCAGTGTTTATTCATCAGGGGATGGGTCACTCACTGTGTAACTTTACAGAGTCAGTGTTTCTTTAGCAGGGTAAGGGTCAATCATTGTGTAACTGTACAGAGTCAGTGTTTATTCAGCGGGGAAGGGTCACTCACCGTATAACTGTACAGAGTCAGTGTTTATTCAGCAGGGTAAGGGTCACTCACTGTGGAACTGTACAGAGTCAGTGTTTATTCATCAGGGGATGGGTCACTCACTGTGTAACTGTACAGTCAGTGTTTATTCAGCAGGGTAAAGGTCACTCACTGTGTAACTGTACAGAGTCAGTGTTTATTCAGCAGGGTAAGGGTCACTCTCTGTGGAACTGTACAGAGTCAGTGTTTATTCATCAGGGGATGGGTCACTTACTGTGTAACTTTACAGAGTCAGTGTTTCTTTAGCAGGGTAAGGGTCAATCATTGTGTAACTGTACAGAGTCAGTGTTTATTCAGCGGGGAAGGGTCACTCACAGTGTAACTGTACAGAGTCAGTGTTTATTCAGCACAGGAAGGGTGACTCACTGTGGAACTGTACAGAGTCAGTGTTTATTCAGCAGGGTAAGGGTCACTCACTGTGTAACTGTACAGAGTCAGTGTTTATTCAGCACAGGAAGGGTCACTCACTGTGTAACTGTACAGAGTCAGTGTTCATTCAGCAGGGTAAGGGTCACTCACTGTGTAACAGTACAGAGTCAGTGTTAATTCAGCAGGGTAAAGGTCACTCACCGTATAACTGTACAGAGTCAGTGTTTATTCACCAGGGTAAGGGTCACTCACTGTGTAACCGTACAGAATCAGTGTTTATTCACCAGGGTAAGGGTCACTCACTATGTAACTGAACAGAGTCAGTGTTTATTCAGCACAGTGTGCATCACTCACAGTGTAACTGTACAGAGTCAGTGGTTATTCAGCAGGGTAAGGGTCACTCACCGTGTAACTGTACAGAGTCAGTGTTTATTCAGCAGGGTAAGGGTCACTCACTGTGTAACAGTACAGAGTCAGTGTTTATTCAGCAGGGTAAGGGTCACTCACTATGTAACTGTACAGAGTCAGTGTTTATTCAGCACAGTAAGGGTCACTCACTGTGTAACTGTACATAGTCAGTGGTTATTTAGCAGGGTGAGCGTCACTCGCTGTGTAACTGTATTGAGTCAGTGTTTATTTAGCAGGGTAAGGGTCACTCACTATGTAACTGTACAGAGTCAGTGTTTATTCAGCAGGGTAAGGGTCACTCACTGTGTAACAGTACAGAGTCAGTGTTTATTCAGCAGGGTAAGGGTCACTCACTGTGGAACTGTACAGAGTCAGTGTTTATTTAGCAGGGTAAGGGTCAATCATTGTGTAACTGTACAGAGTCAGTGTTTATTCAGCGGGAAAGGGTCACTCACTGTGTAACTTTACAGAGTCAGTGTTTATTCAGCTGGGTAAGGGTCACTCACTGTGTAACAGTACAGAGTCAGTGTTTATTCAGCAGGGTCAAAGGGCACTCACTGTGTTACTGTACAGAGTCAGTGTTTATTCAGCAGGGTTGGGGTCGCTCACTGTGTAACTGTACAGAGTCAGGGTTTATTCACCAGGGTAAGGGTCACTCACTGTGTAACCGTACAGAATCAGTATTTATTCACCAGGGTAAGGGTCACTCACTATGTAACTGCACAGAGTCAGTGTTTATTCAGCAGGGTAAGCATCACTCACTGTGTAACTGTACAGAGTCAGTGTTTATTCAGCAGGGGAAGGGTCACTCACTGTGTAACTGTACAGAGTCAGTGTTTATTCAGCAGGGTAAGGGTCACTCACTGTGAAAGTGTACAGAGTCAGTGTTTATTCAGCAGGGTAAGGGTCACTCACTGTGTAACCATAGAGAGTCAGTGTTTATTCAGCAGGGTAAGCATCACTCACTATGTAACTGTACAGAGTCAGTGTTTATTCAGCAGGGTAAGGGTCACTCACTGTGGAACTGTTCAGCGTCAGTGTTTATTTAGCAGGGTAATGGTCACTCACTGTGTAACCGTACAGAGTCAGTGTTTATTCACCAGGGTAAGGGTCACTCACTGTGGAACTGTACAGAGTCAGTGTTTATTTAGCAGGGTAAGGGTCAATCATTGTGTAACTGTACGGAGTCAGTGTTTATTCCCCAGGGGAAGGGTCACTCACTGTGTAACTGTACAGAGTCAGTGTTTATTCAGCAGGGTAAGGGTCACTCACTGTGGAACTGTACAGAGTCAGTGTTTATTCACCAGGGTAAGGGTCACTCACTGTGTAACTGTACAGAGTCAGTGTTTATTCAGCAGCGTCAAAGGACACTCAATGTGTAACTGTACAGAGTCAGTGTTTATTCAGCAGGGTTAGGGTCGCTCACTGTGTAACTGTACAGAGTCAGGGTTTATTCACCAGGGTAAGGGTCACTCACTGTGTAACCGTACAGAATCAGTGTTTATTCACCAGGGTAAGGGTCACTCACTATATAACTGCACAGAGTCAGTGTTTATTCAGCAGGGTAAGCATCACTCACTGTGTAACTGTACAGAGTCAGTGTTTATTCAGCAGGGTAAGGGTCACTCACTGTGTAACCGTACAGAATCAGTGTTTATTCACCAGGGTAAGGGTCACTCACTATGTAACTGTACAGAGTCAGTGTTTATTCAGCACAGTAAGGGTCACTCACTGTGTAACTGTACATAGTCAGTGGTTATTTAGCAGGGTGAGCGTCACTCGCTGTGTAACTGTATTGAGTCAGTGTTTATTCAGCAGGGTAAGGGTCACTCACTGTGAAACTGCACAGAGTCAGTGTTTATTCAGCAGGGTAAGGGTCACTCACTGTGTAACCGTACAGAGTCAGTGTTTATTCAGCAGGGTAAGCATCACTCACAAAGGAACTGTACAGAGTCAGTGTTTATTCAGCAGTGTAAGGGTCACTCACTGTGGAACTGTACAGCGTCAGTGTATATTTAGCAGGGTAAGGGTCAATCACTGTGTAACTGTACAGAATCAGTGTTTATTCAGCAGGGTAAAGGTCACTCACTGTGTAACTGTACAGAGTCAGTGTTTATTCAGCAGGGTAAGGGTCAATCATTGTGTAACTGTACGGAGTCAGTGTATATTCCCCAGGGGAAGGGTCACTCACTGTGTAACTGTACAGAGTCAGTGTTTATTCAGCAGGGTAAGGGTCACACACTGTGGAACTGTACAGAGTCAGTGTTTATTCAGCAGGGTAAGGGTCACTCACTGTGTAACCGTACAGAGTCAGTGTTTATTCAGCAGAGTAAGGGTCACTCACTGTGTAACTGTACAGAGTCAGTGTTTATTCAGCAGTGTAAGGGTCACTCACTGTGGAACTGCACAGAGTCAGTGTTTATTTAGCAGGGTAAGGGTCAATCACTGTGTAACTGTACAGAGTCAGTGTTTATTCAGCAGGGTAAAGGTCACTCACTGTGTAACTGTACAGAGTCAGTGTTTATTCAGCAGGGTAAGGGTCAATCATTGTGTAACTGTACGGAGTCAGTGTTTATTCAGCAGGGTTAAGGTCAATCACTGTGTAACTGTACAGAGTCAGTGTTTATTCACCAGGGGAAGGGTCACTCACTGTGGAACTGTACAGAGTCAGTGTTTATTTAGCAGGGTAAGGGTCAATCATTGTGGAACTGTACGGAGTCAGTGTTTATTCCCCAGGGGAAGGGTCACTTACTGTGTAACTGTACAGAGTCAGTGTTTATTCAGCAGGGTAAGAGTCACTCACTGTGGAACTGTACAGAGTCAGTGTTTATTCAGCAGGGTAAGGGTCACTCACTGTGTAACTGTACAGAGTCAGTGTTTATTCACCAGGGTAAGGGTCACTCACTGTGGAACTGTACAGAGTCAGTGTTTATTTAGCAGGGTAAGGGTCAATCATTGTGGAACTGTACGGAGTCAGTGTTTATTCCCCAGGGGAAGGGTCACTTACTGTGTAACTGTACAGAGTCAGTGTTTATTCAGCAGGGTAAGGGTCACTCACTGTGGAACTGTACTGAGTCAGTGTTTATTCACCAGGGTAAGGGTCACTCACTGTGTAACTGTACAGAGTCAGTGTTTATTCAGCAGCGTCAAAGGACACTCAATGTGTAACTGTACAGAGTCAGTGTTTATTCAGCAGGGTTAGGGTCGCTCACTGTGTAACTGTACAGAGTCAGGGTTTATTCACCAGGGTAAGGGTCACTCACTGTGTAACTGTACAGAGTCAGTGGTTATTAAGCAGGGTACGGGTCACTCGCTGTGTAACTGTATTGAGTCAGGGTTTATTCAGCAGGGTAAGGGTCACTCACCGTATAACTGTACAGAGTCAGTGTTTATTCAGCCGGGTAAGTGTCACTCACTGTGTAACAGTACAGAGTCAGTGTTTATTCAGCAGGGTAAGGGTCACTCACTGTGTAACTGTACAGAGTCAGTGTTTATTCATCAGGGGATGGGTCACTCACTGTGTAACTGTACAGAGTCAGTGTTTATTCAGCAGGGTATGGGTCACTCACTGTGTAACTGTAAAGAGTCAGTGTTTATTCAGCAGGGGAAGGGTCACTCACTGTGTAACTGGACAGATTCAGTGTTTATTCAGCAGGGTAAGGGTCACTCACTGTGTTACAGTACAGAGTCAGTGTTTATTCAGCAGGGTAAGGGTCACTCACTGTGGAACTGTACAGCGTCAGTGTTTATTCAGCAGTGTAAGGGTCACTCACTGTGTAACTGTACAGAGTCAGTGTTTATTCTGCAGTGTAAGGGTCACTCACTGTGGAACTGTACAGCGTCAGTGTTTATTCAGCAGTGTAAGGGTCACTCACTGTGTAACTGTACAGAGTCAGTGTTTATTCAGCAGGGTAAGGGTCAATCATTGTGTAACTGTACGGAGTCAGTGTTTATTCAGCAGGGTTAAGGTCAATCACTGTGTAACTGTACAGAGTCAGTGTTTATTCACCAGGGTAAGGGTCACTCACTGTGGAACTGTACAGAGTCAGTGTTTATTTAGCAGGGTAAGGGTCAATCATTGTGTAACTGTACGGAGTCAGTGTTTATTCCCCAGGGGAAGGGTCACTCACTGTGTAACCGTACAGAATCAGTGTTTATTCAGCAGGGTAAGGGTCACTCACTGTGTCACTGTACGAGTCAGTGTTTATTCAGCAGGGTAAGGGTCACTCACTGTGTAACTGTACAGAGTCAGTGTTTATTCAGCAGGGTAAGGGTCACTCACTGTGGAACTGTACAGAGTCAGTGTTTATTCAGCAGGGTAAGGGTCACTCACTGTGTAACTGTACAGAGTCAGTGTTTATTCAGCAGGGTCAAAGGACACTCACTGTGTAACTGTACAGAGTCAGTGTTTATTCAGCAGGGTTAGGGTCGCTCACTGTGTAACTGTACAGAGTCAGGGTTTATTCACCAGGGTAAGGGTTACTCACTGTGTAACCGTACAGAATCAGTGTTTATTCACCAGGGTAAGGGTCACTCACTATATAACTGCACAGAGTCAGTGTTTATTCAGCAGGGTAAGCATCACTCACTGTGTAACTGTACAGAGTCATTGTTTATTCAGCAGGGTAAGGGTCACTCACTGTGTAACCGTACAGAATCAGTGTTTATTCACCAGGGTAAGGGTCACTCACTATGTAACTGTACAGGGTCAGTGTTTATTCAGCACAGTAAGGGTCACTCACTGTGTAACTGTACAGAGTCAGTGGTTATTTACCAGGGTGAGGGTCACTCGCTGTGTAACTGTATTGAGTCAGTGTTTATTCAGCAGGGTAAGGGTCACTCACTATGTAACTGTACAGAGTCAGTGTTTATTCAGCAGGGTAAGGGTCACTCACTGTGTAACAGTACAGAGTCAGTGTTTATTCAGCAGGGTAAGGGTCACTCACTGTGAAACTGTACAGAGTCAGTGTTTATTCAGCAGGGTAAGGGTCAATCATTGTGTAACTGTACAGAGTCAGTGTTTATTCAGCGGGGAAGGGTCACTCACTGTGTAACTTTACAGAGTCAGTGTTTATTCAGCAGGGTAAGGGTCACTCACTATGTAACCGTACAGAGTCAGTGTTTATTCAGCAGGGTTGGGGTCGCTCACTGTGTAACTGTACAGAGTCAGGGTTTATTCACCAGGGTAAGGGTCACTCACTGTGTAACCATACAGAATCAGTGTTTATTCACCAGGGTAATGGTCACTCACTATGTAACTGCACAGAGTCAGTGTTTATTCAGCAGGGTAAGCATCACTCACTATGTAACTGTACAGAGTCAGTGTTTATTCAGCAGGGTAAGGGTCACTCACTGTGAAACTGTACAGAGTCAGTGTTTATTCAGCAGGGTAAGGGTCACTCACTGTGTAACTGTACAGAATCAGTGTTTATTCACAAGGGTAAGGGTCACTCACAATGTAACTGCACAGAGTCAGTGTTTATTCAGCAGGGTAAGCATCACTCACTATGTAACTGTACAGAGTCAGTGTTTATTCAGCAGGGTAAGGGTCACTGACTGTGTTACCGTACTGAATCAGTGTTTATTCACAAGGGTAAGGGTCACTCACGATGTAACTGTGCAGAGTCAGTGTTTATTCAGCAGGGTAAGGGTCACTCACTGTGTGACTGTACAGAGTCAGTGTTTATTAAGCAGGCTACGGGTCACTCGCTGTGTAACTGTATTGAGTCAGGGTTTATTCAGCAGGGTAAGGGTCACTCACCGTATAACTGTACAGAGTCAGTGTTTATTCAGCAGGGTAAGGGTCACTCACTGTGGAACTGTACAGAGTCAGTGTTTATTCATCAGGGGATGGGTCACTCACTGTGTAACTGTACAGTTAGTGTTTATTCAGCAGGGTAAAGGTCACTCACTGTGTAACTGTACAGAGTCAGTGTTTATTCAGCAGGGTAAGGGTCACTCTCTGTGGAACTGTACAGAGTCAGTGTTTATTCATCAGGGGATGGGTCACTCACTGTGTAACTTTACAGAGTCAGTGTTTCTTTAGCAGGGTAAGGGTCAATCATTGTGTAACTGTACAGAGTCAGTGTTTATTCAGCGGGGAAGGGTCACTCACCGTATAACTGTACAGAGTCAGTGTTTATTCAGCAGGGTAAGGGTCACTCACTGTGGAACTGTACAGAGTCAGTGTTTATTCATCAGGGGATGGGTCACTCACTGTGTAACTGTACAGTCAGTGTTTATTCAGCAGGGTAAAGGTCACTCACTGTGTAACTGTACAGAGTCAGTGTTTATTCAGCAGGGTAAGGGTCACTCTCTGTGGAACTGTACAGAGTCAGTGTTTATTCATCAGGGGATGGGTCACTTACTGTGTAACTTTACAGAGTCAGTGTTTCTTTAGCAGGGTAAGGGTCAATCATTGTGTAACTGTACAGAGTCAGTGTTCATTCAGCGGGGAAGGGTCACTCACAGTGTAACTGTACAGAGTCAGTGTTTATTCAGCACAGGAAGGGTGACTCACTGTGGAACTGTACAGAGTCAGTGTTTATTCAGCAGGGTAAGGGTCACTCACTGTGTAACTGTACAGAGTCAGTGTTTATTCAGCACAGGAAGGGTCACTCACTGTGTAACTGTACAGAGTCAGTGTTCATTCAGCAGGGTAAGGGTCACTCACTGTGTAACAGTACAGAGTCAGTGTTAATTCAGCAGGGTAAAGGTCACTCACCGTATAACTGTACAGAGTCAGTGTTTATTCACCAGGGTAAGGGTCACTCACTGTGTAACCGTACAGAATCAGTGTTTATTCACCAGGGTAAGGGTCACTCACTATGTAACTGAACAGAGTCAGTGTTTATTCAGCACAGTGTGCATCACTCACAGTGTAACTGTACAGAGTCAGTGGTTATTCAGCAGGGTAAGGGTCACTCACCGTGTAACTGTACAGAGTCAGTGTTTATTCAGCAGGGTAAGGGTCACTCACTGTGTAACAGTACAGAGTCAGTGTTTATTCAGCAGGGTAAGGGTCACTCACTATGTAACTGTACAGAGTCAGTGTTTATTCAGCACAGTAAGGGTCACTCACTGTGTAACTGTACATAGTCAGTGGTTATTTAGCAGGGTGAGCGTCACTCGCTGTGTAACTGTATTGAGTCAGTGTTTATTTAGCAGGGTAAGGGTCACTCACTATGTAACTGTACAGAGTCAGTGTTTATTCAGCAGGGTAAGGGTCACTCACTGTGTAACAGTACAGAGTCAGTGTTTATTCAGCAGGGTAAGGGTCACTCACTGTGGAACTGTACAGAGTCAGTGTTTATTTAGCAGGGTAAGGGTCAATCATTGTGTAACTGTACAGAGTCAGTGTTTATTCAGCGGGAAAGGGTCACTCACTGTGTAACTTTACAGAGTCAGTGTTTATTCAGCTGGGTAAGGGTCACTCACTGTGTAACAGTACAGAGTCAGTGTTTATTCAGCAGGGTCAAAGGGCACTCACTGTGTTACTGTACAGAGTCAGTGTTTATTCAGCAGGGTTGGGGTCGCTCACTGTGTAACTGTACAGAGTCAGGGTTTATTCACCAGGGTAAGGGTCACTCACTGTGTAACCGTACAGAATCAGTATTTATTCACCAGGGTAAGGGTCACTCACTATGTAACTGCACAGAGTCAGTGTTTATTCAGCAGGGTAAGCATCACTCACTGTGTAACTGTACAGAGTCAGTGTTTATTCAGCAGGGGAAGGGTCACTCACTGTGTAACTGTACAGAGTCAGTGTTTATTCAGCAGGGTAAGGGTCACTCACTGTGAAAGTGTACAGAGTCAGTGTTTATTCAGCAGGGTAAGGGTCACTCACTGTGTAACCATAGAGAGTCAGTGTTTATTCAGCAGGGTAAGCATCACTCACTATGTAACTGTACAGAGTCAGTGTTTATTCAGCAGGGTAAGGGTCACTCACTGTGGAACTGTTCAGCGTCAGTGTTTATTTAGCAGGGTAATGGTCACTCACTGTGTAACCGTACAGAGTCAGTGTTTATTCACCAGGGTAAGGGTCACTCACTGTGGAACTGTACAGAGTCAGTGTTTATTTAGCAGGGTAAGGGTCAATCATTGTGTAACTGTACGGAGTCAGTGTTTATTCCCCAGGGGAAGGGTCACTCACTGTGTAACTGTACAGAGTCAGTGTTTATTCAGCAGGGTAAGGGTCACTCACTGTGGAACTGTACAGAGTCAGTGTTTATTCACCAGGGTAAGGGTCACTCACTGTGTAACTGTACAGAGTCAGTGTTTATTCAGCAGCGTCAAAGGACACTCAATGTGTAACTGTACAGAGTCAGTGTTTATTCAGCAGGGTTAGGGTCGCTCACTGTGTAACTGTACAGAGTCAGGGTTTATTCACCAGGGTAAGGGTCACTCACTGTGTAACTGTACAGAGTCAGTGGTTATTTACCAGGGTGAGGGTCACTCGCTGTGTAACTGTATTGAGTCAGTGTTTATTCAGCAGGGTAAGGGTCACTCACTATGTAACTGTACAGAGTCAGTGTTTATTCAGCAGGGTAAGGGTCACTCACTGTGTAACAGTACAGAGTCAGTGTTTATTCAGCAGGGTAAGGGTCACTCACTGTGAAACTGTACAGAGTCAGTGTTTATTCAGCAGGGTAAGGGTCAATCATTGTGTAACTGTACAGAGTCAGTGTTTATTCAGCGGGGAAGGGTCACTCACTGTGTAACTTTACAGAGTCAGTGTTTATTCAGCAGGGTAAGGGTCACTCACTATGTAACCGTACAGAGTCAGTGTTTATTCAGCAGGGTTGGGGTCGCTCACTGTGTAACTGTACAGAGTCAGGGTTTATTCACCAGGGTAAGGGTCACTCACTGTGTAACCATACAGAATCAGTGTTTATTCACCAGGGTAATGGTCACTCACTATGTAACTGCACAGAGTCAGTGTTTATTCAGCAGGGTAAGCATCACTCACTATGTAACTGTACAGAGTCAGTGTTTATTCAGCAGGGTAAGGGTCACTCACTGTGTAACTGTACAGAGTCAGTGTTTATTCAGCAGGGTAAGGGTCACTCACTGTGTAACTGTACAGAATCAGTGTTTATTCACAAGGGTAAGGGTCACTCACAATGTAACTGCACAGAGTCAGTGTTTATTCAGCAGGGTAAGCATCACTCACTATGTAACTGTACAGAGTCAGTGTTTATTCAGCAGGGTAAGGGTCACTGACTGTGTTACCGTACTGAATCAGTGTTTATTCACAAGGGTAAGGGTCACTCACGATGTAACTGTGCAGAGTCAGTGTTTATTCAGCAGGGTAAGGGTCACTCACTGTGTGACTGTACAGAGTCAGTGTTTATTAAGCAGGCTACGGGTCACTCGCTGTGTAACTGTATTGAGTCAGGGTTTATTCAGCAGGGTAAGGGTCACTCACCGTATAACTGTACAGAGTCAGTGTTTATTCAGCAGGGTAAGGGTCACTCACTGTGGAACTGTACAGAGTCAGTGTTTATTCATCAGGGGATGGGTCACTCACTGTGTAACTGTACAGTTAGTGTTTATTCAGCAGGGTAAAGGTCACTCACTGTGTAACTGTACAGAGTCAGTGTTTATTCAGCAGGGTAAGGGTCACTCTCTGTGGAACTGTACAGAGTCAGTGTTTATTCATCAGGGGATGGGTCACTCACTGTGTAACTTTACAGAGTCAGTGTTTCTTTAGCAGGGTAAGGGTCAATCATTGTGTAACTGTACAGAGTCAGTGTTTATTCAGCGGGGAAGGGTCACTCACCGTATAACTGTACAGAGTCAGTGTTTATTCAGCAGGGTAAGGGTCACTCACTGTGGAACTGTACAGAGTCAGTGTTTATTCATCAGGGGATGGGTCACTCACTGTGTAACTGTACAGTCAGTGTTTATTCAGCAGGGTAAAGGTCACTCACTGTGTAACTGTACAGAGTCAGTGTTTATTCAGCAGGGTAAGGGTCACTCTCTGTGGAACTGTACAGAGTCAGTGTTTATTCATCAGGGGATGGGTCACTTACTGTGTAACTTTACAGAGTCAGTGTTTCTTTAGCAGGGTAAGGGTCAATCATTGTGTAACTGTACAGAGTCAGTGTTTATTCAGCGGGGAAGGGTCACTCACAGTGTAACTGTACAGAGTCAGTGTTTATTCAGCACAGGAAGGGTGACTCACTGTGGAACTGTACAGAGTCAGTGTTTATTCAGCAGGGTAAGGGTCACTCACTGTGTAACTGTACAGAGTCAGTGTTTATTCAGCACAGGAAGGGTCACTCACTGTGTAACTGTACAGAGTCAGTGTTCATTCAGCAGGGTAAGGGTCACTCACTGTGTAACAGTACAGAGTCAGTGTTAATTCAGCAGGGTAAAGGTCACTCACCGTATAACTGTACAGAGTCAGTGTTTATTCACCAGGGTAAGGGTCACTCACTGTGTAACCGTACAGAATCAGTGTTTATTCACCAGGGTAAGGGTCACTCACTATGTAACTGAACAGAGTCAGTGTTTATTCAGCACAGTGTGCATCACTCACAGTGTAACTGTACAGAGTCAGTGGTTATTCAGCAGGGTAAGGGTCACTCACCGTGTAACTGTACAGAGTCAGTGTTTATTCAGCAGGGTAAGGGTCACTCACTGTGTAACAGTACAGAGTCAGTGTTTATTCAGCAGGGTAAGGGTCACTCACTATGTAACTGTACAGAGTCAGTGTTTATTCAGCACAGTAAGGGTCACTCACTGTGTAACTGTACATAGTCAGTGGTTATTTAGCAGGGTGAGCGTCACTCGCTGTGTAACTGTATTGAGTCAGTGTTTATTTAGCAGGGTAAGGGTCACTCACTATGTAACTGTACAGAGTCAGTGTTTATTCAGCAGGGTAAGGGTCACTCACTGTGTAACAGTACAGAGTCAGTGTTTATTCAGCAGGGTAAGGGTCACTCACTGTGGAACTGTACAGAGTCAGTGTTTATTTAGCAGGGTAAGGGTCAATCATTGTGTAACTGTACAGAGTCAGTGTTTATTCAGCGGGAAAGGGTCACTCACTGTGTAACTTTACAGAGTCAGTGTTTATTCAGCTGGGTAAGGGTCACTCACTGTGTAACAGTACAGAGTCAGTGTTTATTCAGCAGGGTCAAAGGGCACTCACTGTGTTACTGTACAGAGTCAGTGTTTATTCAGCAGGGTTGGGGTCGCTCACTGTGTAACTGTACAGAGTCAGGGTTTATTCACCAGGGTAAGGGTCACTCACTGTGTAACCGTACAGAATCAGTATTTATTCACCAGGGTAAGGGTCACTCACTATGTAACTGCACAGAGTCAGTGTTTATTCAGCAGGGTAAGCATCACTCACTGTGTAACTGTACAGAGTCAGTGTTTATTCAGCAGGGGAAGGGTCACTCACTGTGTAACTGTACAGAGTCAGTGTTTATTCAGCAGGGTAAGGGTCACTCACTGTGAAAGTGTACAGAGTCAGTGTTTATTCAGCAGGGTAAGGGTCACTCACTGTGTAACCATAGAGAGTCAGTGTTTATTCAGCAGGGTAAGCATCACTCACTATGTAACTGTACAGAGTCAGTGTTTATTCAGCAGGGTAAGGGTCACTCACTGTGGAACTGTTCAGCGTCAGTGTTTATTTAGCAGGGTAATGGTCACTCACTGTGTAACCGTACAGAGTCAGTGTTTATTCACCAGGGTAAGGGTCACTCACTGTGGAACTGTACAGAGTCAGTGTTTATTTAGCAGGGTAAGGGTCAATCATTGTGTAACTGTACGGAGTCAGTGTTTATTCCCCAGGGGAAGGGTCACTCACTGTGTAACTGTACAGAGTCAGTGTTTATTCAGCAGGGTAAGGGTCACTCACTGTGGAACTGTACAGAGTCAGTGTTTATTCACCAGGGTAAGGGTCACTCACTGTGTAACTGTACAGAGTCAGTGTTTATTCAGCAGCGTCAAAGGACACTCAATGTGTAACTGTACAGAGTCAGTGTTTATTCAGCAGGGTTAGGGTCGCTCACTGTGTAACTGTACAGAGTCAGGGTTTATTCACCAGGGTAAGGGTCACTCACTGTGTAACCGTACAGAATCAGTGTTTATTCACCAGGGTAAGGGTCACTCACTATATAACTGCACAGAGTCAGTGTTTATTCAGCAGGGTAAGCATCACTCACTGTGTAACTGTACAGAGTCAGTGTTTATTCAGCAGGGTAAGGGTCACTCACTGTGTAACCGTACAGAATCAGTGTTTATTCACCAGGGTAAGGGTCACTCACTATGTAACTGTACAGAGTCAGTGTTTATTCAGCACAGTAAGGGTCACTCACTGTGTAACTGTACATAGTCAGTGGTTATTTAGCAGGGTGAGCGTCACTCGCTGTGTAACTGTATTGAGTCAGTGTTTATTTAGCAGGGTAAGGGTCACTCACTATGTAACTGTACAGAGTCAGTGTTTATTCAGCAGGGTAAGGGTCACTCACTGTGTAACAGTACAGAGTCAGTGTTTATTCAGCAGGGTAAGGGTCACTCACTGTGGAACTGTACAGAGTCAGTGTTTATTTAGCAGGGTAAGGGTCAATCATTGTGTAACTGTACAGAGTCAGTGTTTATTCAGCGGGAAAGGGTCACTCACTGTGTAACTTTACAGAGTCAGTGTTTATTCAGCAGGGTAAGGGTCACTCACTGTGTAACAGTACAGAGTCAGTGTTTATTCAGCAGGGTCAAAGGGCACTCACTGTGTTACTGTACAGAGTCAGTGTTTATTCAGCAGGGTTGGGGTCGCTCACTGTGTAACTGTACAGAGTCAGTGTTTATTCACCAGGGTAAGGGTCACTCACTGTGTAACCGTACAGAATCAGTATTTATTCACCAGGGTAAGGGTCACTCACTATGTAACTGCACAGAGTCAGTGTTTATTCAGCAGGGTAAGCATCACTCACTGTGTAACTGTACAGAGTCAGTGTTTATTCAGCAGGGGAAGGGTCACTCACTGTGTAACTGTACAGAGTCAGTGTTTATTCAGCAGGGTAAGGGTCACTCACTGTGAAACTGTACAGAGTCAGTGTTTATTCAGCAGGGTAAGGGTCACTCACTGTGTAACCGTAGAGAGTCAGTGTTTATTCAGCAGGGTAAGCATCACTCACTATGTAACTGTACAGAGTCAGTGTTTATTCAGCAGGGTAAGGGTCACTCACTGTGGAACTGTTCAGCGTCAGTGTTTATTTAGCAGGGTAAGGGTCACTCACTGTGTAACCGTACAGAGTCAGTGTTTATTCAGCAGGGTAAGGGTCACTCACTGTGTAACTGTACAGAGTCAGTGTTTAAACAGCAGTGTAAGGGTCACTCACTGTGGAACTGTACAGCGTCAGTGTTTATTTAGCAGGGTAAGGGTCAATCACTGTGTAACTGTACAGAGTCAGTGTTTATTCAGCAGGGTAAAGGTCACTCACAGTGTAACTGTACAGAGTCAGTGTTTATTCAGCAGGGTAAGGGTCAATCATTGTGTATCTGTACGGAGTCAGTGTTTATTCAGCAGGGTTAAGGTCAATCACTGTGTAACTGTACAGAGTCAGTGTTTATTCACCAGGGTAAGGGTCACTCACTGTGGAACTGTACAGAGTCAGTGTTTATTTAGCAGGGTAAGGGTCACTCACTGTGTAACTGTACAGAGTCAGTGTTTATTCAGCAGGGTAAGGGTCACTCACTGTGTAACTGTACAGAGTCAGTGTTTATTCACCAGGGTAAGGGTCACTCACTGTGTAACTGTACAGAGTCAGTGTTTATTCAGCAGGGGAAGGGTCACTCACTGTGTAACTGTACAGAGTCAGGGTTTATTCAACAGGGTAAGGGTCACTCACTGTGTAACTGTACTGAGTCAGTGTTTATTCAGCAGGGTAAGGGTCACTCACTGAGTAACTGTACAGAGTCAGTGTTTATTCAGCAGGGTAAGGGTCACTCACTGTGGAACTGTACAGAGTCAGTGTTTATTCAGCAGTGTAAGGGTCACTCACTGTGTAACCGTACAGAGTCAGCGTTTATTCACCAGGGTAAGGGTCACTCACTATGTAACTGAACAGAGTCAGTGTTTATTCAAAGGGTAAGGGTCAATCACTGTGTAACTGCACAGAGTCAGTGTTTATTCAGCAGGGTAAGCATCACTCACTGTGTAACTGTACAGAGTCAGTGTTTATTCAGCAGGGTAAGGGTCACTCACTGTGAAACTGCACAGAGTCAGTGTTTATTCAGCAGGGTAAGGGTCACTCACTGTGTAACCGTACAGAGTCAGTGTTTATTCAGCAGGGTAAGCATCACTCACAAAGGAACTGTACAGAGTCAGTGTTTATTCAGCAGTGTAAGGGTCACTCACTGTGGAACTGTACAGCGTCAGTGTATATTTAGCAGGGTAAGGGTCAATCACTGTGTAACTGTACAGAATCAGTGTTTATTCAGCAGGGTAAAGGTCACTCACTGTGTAACTGTACAGAGTCAGTGTTTATTCAGCAGGGTAAGGGTCAATCATTGTGTAACTGTACGGAGTCAGTGTATATTCCCCAGGGGAAGGGTCACTCACTGTGTAACTGTACAGAGTCAGTGTTTATTCAGCAGGGTAAGGGTCACACACTGTGGAACTGTACAGAGTCAGTGTTTATTCAGCAGGGTAAGGGTCACTCACTGTGTAACCGTACAGAGTCAGTGTTTATTCAGCAGAGTAAGGGTCACTCACTGTGTAACTGTACAGAGTCAGTGTTTATTCAGCAGTGTAAGGGTCACTCACTGTGGAACTGCACAGAGTCAGTGTTTATTTAGCAGGGTAAGGGTCAATCACTGTGTAACTGTACAGAGTCAGTGTTTATTCAGCAGGGTAAAGGTCACTCACTGTGTAACTGTACAGAGTCAGTGTTTATTCAGCAGGGTAAGGGTCAATCATTGTGTAACTGTACGGAGTCAGTGTTTATTCAGCAGGGTTAAGGTCAATCACTGTGTAACTGTACAGAGTCAGTGTTTATTCACCAGGGGAAGGGTCACTCACTGTGGAACTGTACAGAGTCAGTGTTTATTTAGCAGGGTAAGGGTCAATCATTGTGGAACTGTACGGAGTCAGTGTTTATTCCCCAGGGGAAGGGTCACTTACTGTGTAACTGTACAGAGTCAGTGTTTATTCAGCAGGGTAAGAGTCACTCACTGTGGAACTGTACAGAGTCAGTGTTTATTCAGCAGGGTAAGGGTCACTCACTGTGTAACTGTACAGAGTCAGTGTTTATTCCCCAGGGGAAGGGTCACTTACTGTGTAACTGTACAGAGTCAGTGTTTATTCAGCAGGGTAAGGGTCACTCACTGTGGAACTGTACTGAGTCAGTGTTTATTCACCAGGGTAAGGGTCACTCACTGTGTAACTGTACAGAGTCAGTGTTTATTCAGCAGCGTCAAAGGACACTCAATGTGTAACTGTACAGAGTCAGTGTTTATTCAGCAGGGTTAGGGTCGCTCACTGTGTAACTGTACAGAGTCAGGGTTTATTCACCAGGGTAAGGGTCACTCACTGTGTAACCGTACAGAATCAGTGTTTATTCACCAGGGTAAGGGTCACTCACTATATAACTGCACAGAGTCAGTGTTTATTCAGCAGGGTAAGCATCACTCACTGTGTAACTGTACAGAGTCAGTGTTTATTCAGCAGGGTAAGGGTCACTCACTGTGTAACCGTACAGAATCAGTGTTTATTCACCAGGGTAAGGGTCACTCACTATGTAACTGTACAGAGTCAGTGTTTATTCAGCACAGTAAGGGTCACTCACTGTGTAACTGTACATAGTCAGTGGTTATTTAGCAGGGTGAGCGTCACTCGCTGTGTAACTGTATTGAGTCAGTGTTTATTTAGCAGGGTAAGGGTCACTCACTATGTAACTGTACAGAGTCAGTGTTTATTCAGCAGGGTAAGGGTCACTCACTGTGTAACAGTACAGAGTCAGTGTTTATTCAGCAGGGTAAGGGTCACTCACTGTGGAACTGTACAGAGTCAGTGTTTATTTAGCAGGGTAAGGGTCAATCATTGTGTAACTGTACAGAGTCAGTGTTTATTCAGCGGGGAAGGGTCACTCACTGTGTAACTTTACAGAGTCAGTGTTTATTCAGCAGGGTAAGGGTCACTCACTGTGTAACAGTACAGAGTCAGTGATTATTCAGCAGGGTCAAAGGCCACTCACTGTGTTACTGTACAGAGTCAGTGTTTATTCAGCAGGGTTGGGGTCGCTCACTGTGTAACTGTACAGAGTCAGGGTTTATTCACCAGGGTAATGGTCACTCACTATGTAACTGCACAGAGTCAGTGTTTATTCAGCAGGGTAAGCATCACTCACTATGTAACTGTACAGAGTCAGTGTTTATTCAGCAGGGGAAGGGTCACTCACTGTGTAACTGTACAGAGTCAGTGTTTATTCAGCACGGTAAGGGTCACTCACTGTGTAACTGTACAGAATCAGTGTTTATTCACAAGGGTAAGGGTCACTCACAATGTAACTGCACAGAGTCAGTGTTTATTCAGCAGGGTAAGCATCACTCACTATGTAACTGTACAGAGTCAGTGTTTATTCAGCAGGGTAATTGTCACTGACTGTGTAACCGTACTGAATCAGTGTTTATTCACCTGGGTAAGGGTCACTCACGATGTAACTGTGCAGAGTCAGTGGTTATTAAGCAGGGTACGGGTCACTCGCTGTGTAACTGTATTGAGTCAGGGTTTATTCAGCAGGGTAAGGGTCACTCACCGTATAACTGTACAGAGTCAGTGTTTATTCAGCCGGGTAAGTGTCACTCACTGTGTAACAGTACAGAGTCAGTGTTTATTCAGCAGGGTAAGGGTCACTCACTGTGTAACTGTACAGAGTCAGTGTTTATTCATCAGGGGATGGGTCACTCACTGTGTAACTGTACAGAGTCAGTGTTTATTCAGCAGGGTATGGGTCACTCACTGTGTAACTGTAAAGAGTCAGTGTTTATTCAGCAGGGGAAGGGTCACTCACTGTGTAACTGGACAGATTCAGTGTTTATTCAGCAGGGTAAGGGTCACTCACTGTGTTACAGTACAGAGTCAGTGTTTATTCTGCAGGGGGATGGTCACTCACTGTGTAACTGTACAGAGTCAGTGTTTATTCTGCAGTGTAAGGGTCACTCACTGTGTAACTGTACGGAGTCAGTGTTTATTCAGCAGGGTTAAGGTCAATCACTGTGTAACTGTACAGAGTCAGTGTTTATTCACCAGGGTAAGGGTCACTCACTGTGGAACTGTACAGAGTCAGTGTTTATTTAGCAGGGTAAGGGTCAATCATTGTGTAACTGTACGGAGTCAGTGTTTATTCCCCAGGGGAAGGGTCACTCACTGTGTAACCGTACAGAATCAGTGTTTATTCAGCAGGGTAAGGGTCACTCACTGTGTCACTGTACGAGTCAGTGTTTATTCAGCAGGGTAAGGGTCACTCACTGTGTAACTGTACAGAGTCAGTGTTTATTCAGCAGGGTAAGGGTCACTCACTGTGGAACTGTACAGAGTCAGTGTTTATTCAGCAGGGTAAGGGTCACTCACTGTGTAACTGTACAGAGTCAGTGTTTATTCAGCAGGGTCAAAGGACACTCACTGTGTAACTGTACAGAGTCAGTGTTTATTCAGCAGGGTTAGGGTCGCTCACTGTGTAACTGTACAGAGTCAGGGTTTATTCACCAGGGTAAGGGTTACTCACTGTGTAACCGTACAGAATCAGTGTTTATTCACCAGGGTAAGGGTCACTCACTATATAACTGCACAGAGTCAGTGTTTATTCAGCAGGGTAAGCATCACTCACTGTGTAACTGTACAGAGTCATTGTTTATTCAGCAGGGTAAGGGTCACTCACTGTGTAACCGTACAGAATCAGTGTTTATTCACCAGGGTAAGGGTCACTCACTATGTAACTGTACAGGGTCAGTGTTTATTCAGCACAGTAAGGGTCACTCACTGTGTAACTGTACAGAGTCAGTGGTTATTTACCAGGGTGAGGGTCACTCGCTGTGTAACTGTATTGAGTCAGTGTTTATTCAGCAGGGTAAGGGTCACTCACTATGTAACTGTACAGAGTCAGTGTTTATTCAGCAGGGTAAGGGTCACTCACTGTGTAACAGTACAGAGTCAGTGTTTATTCAGCAGGGTAAGGGTCACTCACTGTGAAACTGTACAGAGTCAGTGTTTATTCAGCAGGGTAAGGGTCAATCATTGTGTAACTGTACAGAGTCAGTGTTTATTCAGCGGGGAAGGGTCACTCACTGTGTAACTTTACAGAGTCAGTGTTTATTCAGCAGGGTAAGGGTCACTCACTATGTAACCGTACAGAGTCAGTGTTTATTCAGCAGGGTTGGGGTCGCTCACTGTGGAACTGTACAGAGTCAGGGTTTATTCACCAGGGTAAGGGTCACTCACTGTGTAACCATACAGAATCAGTGTTTATTCACCAGGGTAATGGTCACTCACTATGTAACTGCACAGAGTCAGTGTTTATTCAGCAGGGTAAGCATCACTCACTATGTAACTGTACAGAGTCAGTGTTTATTCAGCAGGGTAAGGGTCACTCACTGTGTAACTGTACAGAGTCAGTGTTTATTCAGCAGGGTAAGGGTCACTCACTGTGTAACTGTACAGAATCAGTGTTTATTCACAAGGGTAAGGGTCACTCACAATGTAACTGCACAGAGTCAGTGTTTATTCAGCAGGGTAAGCATCACTCACTATGTAACTGTACAGAGTCAGTGTTTATTCAGCAGGGTAAGGGTCACTGACTGTGTTACCGTACTGAATCAGTGTTTATTCACAAGGGTAAGGGTCACTCACGATGTAACTGTGCAGAGTCAGTGTTTATTCAGCACAGTAAGGGTCACTCACTGTGTGACTGTACAGAGTCAGTGTTTATTAAGCAGGCTACGGGTCACTCGCTGTGTAACTGTATTGAGTCAGGGTTTATTCAGCAGGGTAAGGGTCACTCACCGTATAACTGTACAGAGTCAGTGTTTATTCAGCAGGGTAAGGGTCACTCACTGTGGAACTGTACAGAGTCAGTGTTTATTCATCAGGGGATGGGTCACTCACTGTGTAACTGTACAGTTAGTGTTTATTCAGCAGGGTAAAGGTCACTCACTGTGTAACTGTACAGAGTCAGTGTTTATTCAGCAGGGTAAGGGTCACTCTCTGTGGAACTGTACAGAGTCAGTGTTTATTCATCAGGGGATGGGTCACTCACTGTGTAACTTTACAGAGTCAGTGTTTCTTTAGCAGGGTAAGGGTCAATCATTGTGTAACTGTACAGAGTCAGTGTTTATTCAGCGGGGAAGGGTCACTCACCGTATAACTGTACAGAGTCAGTGTTTATTCAGCAGGGTAAGGGTCACTCACTGTGGAACTGTACAGAGTCAGTGTTTATTCATCAGGGGATGGGTCACTCACTGTGTAACTGTACAGTCAGTGTTTATTCAGCAGGGTAAAGGTCACTCACTGTGTAACTGTACAGAGTCAGTGTTTATTCAGCAGGGTAAGGGTCACTCTCTGTGGAACTGTACAGAGTCAGTGTTTATTCATCAGGGGATGGGTCACTTACTGTGTAACTTTACAGAGTCAGTGTTTCTTTAGCAGGGTAAGGGTCAATCATTGTGTAACTGTACAGAGTCAGTGTTTATTCAGCGGGGAAGGGTCACTCACAGTGTAACTGTACAGAGTCAGTGTTTATTCAGCACAGGAAGGGTGACTCACTGTGGAACTGTACAGAGTCAGTGTTTATTCAGCAGGGTAAGGGTCACTCACTGTGTAACTGTACAGAGTCAGTGTTTATTCAGCACAGGAAGGGTCACTCACTGTGTAACTGTACAGAGTCAGTGTTCATTCAGCAGGGTTAGGGTCACTCACTGTGTAACAGTACAGAGTCAGTGTTAATTCAGCAGGGTAAAGGTCACTCACCGTATAACTGTACAGAGTCAGTGTTTATTCACCAGGGTAAGGGTCACTCACTGTGTAACCGTACAGAATCAGTGTTTATTCACCAGGGTAAGGGTCACTCACTATGTAACTGAACAGAGTCAGTGTTTATTCAGCACAGTGTGCATCACTCACAGTGTAACTGTACAGAGTCAGTGGTTATTCAGCAGGGTAAGGGTCACTCACCGTGTAACTGTACAGAGTCAGTGTTAATTCAGCAGGGTAAGGGTCACTCACTGTGTAACAGTACAGAGTCAGTGTTTATTCAGCAGGATAATGGTCACTCACTGTGTAACTGTACAGAGTCAGTGTTTAATCAGCAGGGTGTAGGTCACTCAATGTGTAACCAAACAGAATCAGGGTTTATTCAGCAGAGTAAGGGTCACTCACTGTGTAACTGTACAGAGTCAGGGTTTATGTATCAGGGTAAGGGTCACTCACAGTATAACTAAACAGAGTCAGTGTTTATTCAGCAGGGTAAAGGTCACTCACTGTGTAACTGTACAGAGTCAGTGTTTTTTCAGCAGGGTAAGGGTCACTCACTGTGTAACTGTACAGAGTCAGTGTTTATTCAGCACAGGAAGGGTCACTCACTGTGTAACTGTACAGAGTCAGTGTTTTTTCAGCAGGGTAAGGGTCACTCACTGTGTAACGGTACAGAGTCAGTGTTTATTCAGCAGGGTAAGGGTCACTCACTGTGTCACTGTACAGGCTCAGGGTTCATTCAGCAGGGGAAGGGTCACTCACTGTGTAACTGTACAGAGTCAGTGTTTATTCAGCAGGGTAAGGGTCACTCACTGTGTAACCGTACTGAGTCAGTGTTTATTCAGCAGGGTAAGGGTCACTCACTGTGTAACTGGACAGAGTCAGTGTTTATTCAACAGGGTAAGGGTCACTCACTGTGGAACTGTACGGAGTCAGTGTTTATTCAGCAGGGGAAGGGTCACTCACTGTGTAACTGTACAGAGTCAGTGTTTATTCACCAGGGTAAGGGTCACTCACTGTGGAACTGTACAGAGTCAGTGTTTATTCAGCAGGTTAAAGGTCACCCACTGTGTAACTGTGCAGCGTCACTGTTTATTCAGCAGGGTAAGGGTTACTCACTGTGTAACTGTACAGAGTCAGTGTTTATTCACCAGGGTAAGTGTCACTAACTATGTAACTGTACAGAGTCAGTGTTTATTCACCAGGGTAAGGGTCACTCACAGTATAACTGCACAGAGTCAGTGTTTATTCAGCAGGGTAAGCATCACTCACTGTGTAACTGTACAGAGTCAGTGTTTATTCAGCAGGGTAAGGGTCACTCACTGTGTAACTGTACAGAGTCAGTGTTTATTCAGCAGGGTAAGGGTCACTCACTGTGTAACCGTACAGAATCAGTGTTTATTCACCAGGGTAAGGGTCACTCACTATGTAACTGTACAGATTCAGTGTTTATTCAGCACAGTCCGGGTCATTTACTGTGTAACTGTACAGAGTCAGTGGTTATTCAGCAGGGTATGGGTCACCCACTGTGTAACTGTATAGAGTCAGGGTTCATTCAGCAGGGTAAGGGTCACTCACCGTGTAACTGTACAGAGTCAGTGTTTACTTAGCCGGGTAAGGGTCATTCACTGTGTAACAGTACAGAGTCAGTGTTTATTCAGCAGGGTAAAGGTCACTCACTGTGTAACTGTACAGAGTCAGGGTTTATTCACCAGGGAATGGGTCACTCACTGTGTAACTGTACAGAGTCAGTGTTTATTAAGCAGGGTAAGGGTCACTCACTGTGGAACTGTACAGAGTCAGTGTTTATTTAGCAGGGTAAGGGTCAATCATTGTGGAACTGTACGGAGTCAGTGTTTATTCCCCAGGGGAAGGGTCACTTACTGTGTAACTGTACAGAGTCAGTGTTTATTCAGCAGGGTAAGAGTCACTCACTGTGGAACTGTACAGAGTCAGTGTTTATTCAGCAGGGTAAGGGTCACTCACTGTGTAACTGTACAGAGTCAGTGTTTATTCACCAGGGTAAGGGTCACTCACTGTGGAACTGTACAGAGTCAGTGTTTATTTAGCAGGGTAAGGGTCAATCATTGTGGAACTGTACGGAGTCAGTGTTTATTCCCCAGGGGAAGGGTCACTTACTGTGTAACTGTACAGAGTCAGTGTTTATTCAGCAGGGTAAGGGTCACTCACTGTGGAACTGTACTGAGTCAGTGTTTATTCACCAGGGTAAGGGTCACTCACTGTGTAACTGTACAGAGTCAGTGTTTATTCAGCAGCGTCAAAGGACACTCAATGTGTAACTGTACAGAGTCAGTGTTTATTCAGCAGGGTTAGGGTCGCTCACTGTGTAACTGTACAGAGTCAGGGTTTATTCACCAGGGTAAGGGTCACTCACTGTGTAACCGTACAGAATCAGTGTTTATTCACCAGGGTAAGGGTCACTCACTATATAACTGCACAGAGTCAGTGTTTATTCAGCAGGGTAAGCATCACTCACTGTGTAACTGTACAGAGTCAGTGTTTATTCAGCAGGGTAAGGGTCACTCACTGTGTAACCGTACAGAATCAGTGTTTATTCACCAGGGTAAGGGTCACTCACTATGTAACTGTACAGAGTCAGTGTTTATTCAGCACAGTAAGGGTCACTCACTGTGTAACTGTACATAGTCAGTGGTTATTTAGCAGGGTGAGCGTCACTCGCTGTGTAACTGTATTGAGTCAGTGTTTATTTAGCAGGGTAAGGGTCACTCACTATGTAACTGTACAGAGTCAGTGTTTATTCAGCAGGGTAAGGGTCACTCACTGTGTAACAGTACAGAGTCAGTGTTTATTCAGCAGGGTAAGGGTCACTCACTGTGGAACTGTACAGAGTCAGTGTTTATTTAGCAGGGTAAGGGTCAATCATTGTGTAACTGTACAGAGTCAGTGTTTATTCAGCGGGGAAGGGTCACTCACTGTGTAACTTTACAGAGTCAGTGTTTATTCAGCAGGGTAAGGGTCACTCACTGTGTAACAGTACAGAGTCAGTGATTATTCAGCAGGGTCAAAGGCCACTCACTGTGTTACTGTACAGAGTCAGTGTTTATTCAGCAGGGTTGGGGTCGCTCACTGTGTAACTGTACAGAGTCAGGGTTTATTCACCAGGGTAATGGTCACTCACTATGTAACTGCACAGAGTCAGTGTTTATTCAGCAGGGTAAGCATCACTCACTATGTAACTGTACAGAGTCAGTGTTTATTCAGCAGGGGAAGGGTCACTCACTGTGTAACTGTACAGAGTCAGTGTTTATTCAGCACGGTAAGGGTCACTCACTGTGTAACTGTACAGAATCAGTGTTTATTCACAAGGGTAAGGGTCACTCACAATGTAACTGCACAGAGTCAGTGTTTATTCAGCAGGGTAAGCATCACTCACTATGTAACTGTACAGAGTCAGTGTTTATTCAGCAGGGTAATTGTCACTGACTGTGTAACCGTACTGAATCAGTGTTTATTCACCTGGGTAAGGGTCACTCACGATGTAACTGTGCAGAGTCAGTGTTTATTCAGCACAGTAAGGGTCACTCACTGTGTAACAGTACAGAGTCAGTGGTTATTAAGCAGGGTACGGGTCACTCGCTGTGTAACTGTATTGAGTCAGGGTTTATTCAGCAGGGTAAGGGTCACTCACCGTATAACTGTACAGAGTCAGTGTTTATTCAGCCGGGTAAGGGTCACTCACTGTGTAACAGTACAGAGTCAGTGTTTATTCAGCAGGGTAAGGGTCACTCACTGTGTAACTGTACAGAGTCAGTGTTTATTCATCAGGGGATGGGTCACTCACTGTGTAACTGTACAGAGTCAGTGTTTATTCAGCAGGGTATGGGTCACTCACTGTGTAACTGTAAAGAGTCAGTGTTTATTCAGCAGGGGAAGGGTCACTCACTGTGTAACTGGACAGAGTCAGTGTTTATTCAGCAGGGTAAGGGTCACTCACTGTGTTACAGTACAGAGTCAGTGTTTATTCAGCAGGGGGATGGTCACTCACTGTGTAACTGTACAGAGTCAGTGTTTATTCTGCAGTGTAAGGGTCACTCACTGTGGAACTGTACAGCGTCAGTGTTTATTCAGCAGTGTAAGGGTCACTCACTGTGTAACTGTACAGAGTCAGTGTTTATTCAGCAGGGTAAGGGTCAATCATTGTGTAACTGTACGGAGTCAGTGTTTATTCAGCAGGGTTAAGGTCAATCACTGTGTAACTGTACAGAGTCAGTGTTTATTCACCAGGGTAAGGGTCACTCACTGTGGAACTGTACAGAGTCAGTGTTTATTTAGCCGGGTAAGGGTCAATCATTGTGTAACTGTACGGAGTCAGTGTTTATTCCCCAGGGGAAGGGTCACTCACTGTGTAACCGTACAGAATCAGTGTTTATTCAGCAGGGTAAGGGTCACTCACTGTGTCACTGTACGAGTCAGTGTTTATTCAGCAGGGTAAGGGTCACTCACTGTGTAACTGTACAGAGTCAGTGTTTATTCAGCAGGGTAAGGGTCACTCACTGTGGAACTGTACAGAGTCAGTGTTTATTCAGCAGGGTAAGGGTCACTCACTGTGTAACTGTACAGAGTCAGTGTTTATTCAGCAGGGTCAAAGGACACTCACTGTGTAACTGTACAGAGTCAGTGTTTATTCAGCAGGGTTAGGGTCGCTCACTGTGTAACTGTACAGAGTCAGGGTTTATTCACCAGGGTAAGGGTTACTCACTGTGTAACCGTACAGAATCAGTGTTTATTCACCAGGGTAAGGGTCACTCACTATATAACTGCACAGAGTCAGTGTTTATTCAGCAGGGTAAGCATCACTCACTGTGTAACTGTACAGAGTCATTGTTTATTCAGCAGGGTAAGGGTCACTCACTGTGTAACCGTACAGAATCAGTGTTTATTCACCAGGGTAAGGGTCACTCACTATGTAACTGTACAGGGTCAGTGTTTATTCAGCACAGTAAGGGTCACTCACTGTGTAACTGTACAGAGTCAGTGGTTATTTACCAGGGTGAGGGTCACTCGCTGTGTAACTGTATTGAGTCAGTGTTTATTCAGCAGGGTAAGGGTCACTCACTATGTAACTGTACAGAGTCAGTGTTTATTCAGCAGGGTAAGGGTCACTCACTGTGTAACAGTACAGAGTCAGTGTTTATTCAGCAGGGTAAGGGTCACTCACTGTGAAACTGTACAGAGTCAGTGTTTATTCAGCAGGGTAAGGGTCAATCATTGTGTAACTGTACAGAGTCAGTGTTTATTCAGCGGGGAAGGGTCACTCACTGTGTAACTTTACAGAGTCAGTGTTTATTCAGCAGGGTAAGGGTCACTCACTATGTAACCGTACAGAGTCAGTGTTTATTCAGCAGGGTTGGGGTCGCTCACTGTGTAACTGTACAGAGTCAGGGTTTATTCACCAGGGTAAGGGTCACTCCCTGTGTAACCGTACAGAATCAGTGTTTATTCACCAGGGTAATGGTCACTCACTATGTAACTGCACAGAGTCAGTGTTTATTCAGCAGGGTAAGCATCACTCACTATGTAACTGTACAGAGTCAGTGTTTATTCAGCAGGGTAAGGGTCACTCACTGTGTAACTGTACAGAGTCAGTGTTTATTCAGCAGGGTAAGGGTCACTCACTGTGTAACTGTACAGAATCAGTGTTTATTCACAAGGGTAAGGGTCACTCACAATGTAACTGCACAGAGTCAGTGTTTATTCAGCAGGGTAAGCATCACTCACTATGTAACTGTACAGAGTCAGTGTTTATTCAGCAGGGTAAGGGTCACTGACTGTGTTACCGTACTGAATCAGTGTTTATTCACAAGGGTAAGGGTCACTCACGATGTAACTGTGCAGAGTCAGTGTTTATTCAGCAGGGTAAGGGTCACTCACTGTGTGACTGTACAGAGTCAGTGTTTATTAAGCAGGCTACGGGTCACTCGCTGTGTAACTGTATTGAGTCAGTGTTTATTCAGCAGGGGGATGGTCACTCACTGTGTAACTGTACAGAGTCAGTGTTTATTCTGCAGTGTAAGGGTCACTCACTGTGGAACTGTACAGCGTCAGTGTTTATTCAGCAGTGTAAGGGTCACTCACTGTGTAACTGTACAGAGTCAGTGTTTATTCAGCAGGGTAAGGGTCAATCATTGTGTAACTGTACGGAGTCAGTGTTTATTCAGCAGGGTTAAGGTCAATCACTGTGTAACTGTACAGAGTCAGTGTTTATTCACCAGGGTAAGGGTCACTCACTGTGGAACTGTACAGAGTCAGTGTTTATTTAGCCGGGTAAGGGTCAATCATTGTGTAACTGTACGGAGTCAGTGTTTATTCCCCAGGGGAAGGGTCACTCACTGTGTAACCGTACAGAATCAGTGTTTATTCAGCAGGGTAAGGGTCACTCACTGTGTCACTGTACGAGTCAGTGTTTATTCAGCAGGGTAAGGGTCACTCACTGTGTAACTGTACAGAGTCAGTGTTTATTCAGCAGGGTAAGGGTCACTCACTGTGGAACTGTACAGAGTCAGTGTTTATTCAGCAGGGTAAGGGTCACTCACTGTGTAACTGTACAGAGTCAGTGTTTATTCAGCAGGGTCAAAGGACACTCACTGTGTAACTGTACAGAGTCAGTGTTTATTCAGCAGGGTTAGGGTCGCTCACTGTGTAACTGTACAGAGTCAGGGTTTATTCACCAGGGTAAGGGTTACTCACTGTGTAACCGTACAGAATCAGTGTTTATTCACCAGGGTAAGGGTCACTCACTATATAACTGCACAGAGTCAGTGTTTATTCAGCAGGGTAAGCATCACTCACTGTGTAACTGTACAGAGTCATTGTTTATTCAGCAGGGTAAGGGTCACTCACTGTGTAACCGTACAGAATCAGTGTTTATTCACCAGGGTAAGGGTCACTCACTATGTAACTGTACAGGGTCAGTGTTTATTCAGCACAGTAAGGGTCACTCACTGTGTAACTGTACAGAGTCAGTGGTTATTTACCAGGGTGAGGGTCACTCGCTGTGTAACTGTATTGAGTCAGTGTTTATTCAGCAGGGTAAGGGTCACTCACTATGTAACTGTACAGAGTCAGTGTTTATTCAGCAGGGTAAGGGTCACTCACTGTGTAACAGTACAGAGTCAGTGTTTATTCAGCAGGGTAAGGGTCACTCACTGTGAAACTGTACAGAGTCAGTGTTTATTCAGCAGGGTAAGGGTCAATCATTGTGTAACTGTACAGAGTCAGTGTTTATTCAGCGGGGAAGGGTCACTCACTGTGTAACTTTACAGAGTCAGTGTTTATTCAGCAGGGTAAGGGTCACTCACTATGTAACCGTACAGAGTCAGTGTTTATTCAGCAGGGTTGGGGTCGCTCACTGTGTAACTGTACAGAGTCAGGGTTTATTCACCAGGGTAAGGGTCACTCCCTGTGTAACCGTACAGAATCAGTGTTTATTCACCAGGGTAATGGTCACTCACTATGTAACTGCACAGAGTCAGTGTTTATTCAGCAGGGTAAGCATCACTCACTATGTAACTGTACAGAGTCAGTGTTTATTCAGCAGGGTAAGGGTCACTCACTGTGTAACTGTACAGAGTCAGTGTTTATTCAGCAGGGTAAGGGTCACTCACTGTGTAACTGTACAGAATCAGTGTTTATTCACAAGGGTAAGGGTCACTCACAATGTAACTGCACAGAGTCAGTGTTTATTCAGCAGGGTAAGCATCACTCACTATGTAACTGTACAGAGTCAGTGTTTATTCAGCAGGGTAAGGGTCACTGACTGTGTTACCGTACTGAATCAGTGTTTATTCACAAGGGTAAGGGTCACTCACGATGTAACTGTGCAGAGTCAGTGTTTATTCAGCAGGGTAAGGGTCACTCACTGTGTGACTGTACAGAGTCAGTGTTTATTAAGCAGGCTACGGGTCACTCGCTGTGTAACTGTATTGAGTCAGGGTTTATTCAGCAGGGTAAGGGTCACTCACCGTATAACTGTACAGAGTCAGTGTTTATTCAGCAGGGTAAGGGTCACTCACTGTGGAACTGTACAGAGTCAGTGTTTATTCATCAGGGGATGGGTCACTCACTGTGTAACTGTACAGTTAGTGTTTATTCAGCAGGGTAAAGGTCACTCACTGTGTAACTGTAAAGAGTCAGTGTTTATTCAGCAGGGTAAGGGTCACTCTCTGTGGAACTGTACAGAGTCAGTGTTTATTCATCAGGGGATGGGTCACTCACTGTGTAACTTTACAGAGTCAGTGTTTCTTTAGCAGGGTAAGGGTCAATCATTGTGTAACTGTACAGAGTCAGTGTTTATTCAGCGGGGAAGGGTCACTCACCGTATAACTGTACAGAGTCAGTGTTTATTCAGCAGGGTAAGGGTCACTCACTGTGGAACTGTACAGAGTCAGTGTTTATTCATCAGGGGATGGGTCACTCACTGTGTAACTGTACAGTCAGTGTTTATTCAGCAGGGTAAAGGTCACTCACTGTGTAACTGTACAGAGTCAGTGTTTATTCAGCAGGGTAAGGGTCACTCTCTGTGGAACTGTACAGAGTCAGTGTTTATTCATCAGGGGATGGGTCACTTACTGTGTAACTTTACAGAGTCAGTGTTTCTTTAGCAGGGTAAGGGTCAATCATTGTGTAACTGTACAGAGTCAGTGTTTATTCAGCGGGGAAGGGTCACTCACAGTGTAACTGTACAGAGTCAGTGTTTATTCAGCACAGGAAGGGTGACTCACTGTGGAACTGTACAGAGTCAGTGTTTATTCAGCAGGGTAAGGGTCACTCACTGTGTAACTGTACAGAGTCAGTGTTTATTCAGCACAGGAAGGGTCACTCACTGTGTAACTGTACAGAGTCAGTGTTCATTCAGCAGGGTAAGGGTCACTCACTGTGTAACAGTACAGAGTCAGTGTTAATTCAGCAGGGTAAAGGTCACTCACCGTATAACTGTACAGAGTCAGTGTTTATTCACCAGGGTAAGGGTCACTCACTGTGTAACCGTACAGAATCAGTGTTTATTCACCAGGGTAAGGGTCACTCACTATGTAACTGAACAGAGTCAGTGTTTATTCAGCACAGTGTGCATCACTCACAGTGTAACTGTACAGAGTCAGTGGTTATTCAGCAGGGTAAAGGTCACTCACCGTGTAACTGTACAGAGTCAGTGTTTATTCAGCAGGGTAAGGGTCACTCACTGTGTAACAGTACAGAGTCAGTGTTTATTCAGCAGGATAATGGTCACTCACTGTGTAACTGTACAGAGTCAGTGTTTATTCAGCAGGGTGTAGGTCACTCAATGTGTAACCAAACAGAATCAGGGTTTATTCAGCAGAGTAAGGGTCACTCACTGTGTAACCGTACAGAGTCAGTGTTTATTCAGCAGGGTAAGGGTCACTCACTGTGTAACTGGACAGAGTCAGTGTTTATTCAACAGGGTAAGGGTCACTCACTGTGGAACTGTACGGAGTCAGTGTTTATTCAGCAGGGGAAGGGTCACTCACTGTGTAACTGTACAGAGTCAGTGTTTATTCAGCACAGGAAGGGTCACTCACAGTGTAACTGTACAGAGTCAGTGTTTATTCAGCACAGGAAGGGTGACTCACTGTGGAACTGTACAGAGTCAGTGTTTATTCAGCAGGGTAAGGGTCACTCACTGTGTAACTGTACAGAGTCAGTGTTTATTCAGCACAGGAAGGGTCACTCACTGTGTAACTGTACAGAGTCAGTGTTCATTCAGCAGGGTAAGGGTCACTCACTGTGTAACAGTACAGAGTCAGTGTTAATTCAGCAGGGTAAAGGTCACTCACTGTGTAACTGTACAGAGTCAGGGTTTATGTATCAGGGTAAGGGTCACTCACAGTATAACTAAACAGAGTCAGTGTTTATTCAGCAGGGTAAAGGTCACTCACTGTGTAACTGTACAGAGTCAGTGTTTTTTCAGCAGGGTAAGGGTCACTCACTGTGTAACTGTACAGAGTCAGTGTTTATTCAGCACAGGAAGGGTCACTCACTGTGTAACTGTACAGAGTCAGTGTTTTTTCAGCAGGGTAAGGGTCACTCACTGTGTAACGGTACAGAGTCAGTGTTTATTCAGCAGGGTAAGGGTCACTCACTGTGTCACTGTACAGGCTCAGGGTTCATTCAGCAGGGGAAGGGTCACTCACTGTGTAACTGTACAGAGTCAGTGTTTATTCAGCAGGGTAAGGGTCACTCACTGTGTAACCGTACAGAGTCAGTGTTTATTCAGCAGGGTAAGGGTCACTCACTGTGTAACTGGACAGAGTCAGTGTTTATTCAACAGGGTAAGGGTCACTCACTGTGGAACTGTACGGAGTCAGTGTTTATTCAGCAGGGGAAGGGTCACTCACTGTGTAACTGTACAGAGTCAGTGTTTATTCACCAGGGTAAGGGTCACTCACTGTGGAACTGTACAGAGTCAGTGTTTATTCAGCAGGTTAAAGGTCACCCACTGTGTAACTGTGCAGCGTCACTGTTTATTCAGCAGGGTAAGGGTTACTCACTGTGTAACTGTACAGAGTCAGTGTTTATTCACCAGGGTAAGTGTCACTAACTATGTAACTGTACAGAGTCAGTGTTTATTCACCAGGGTAAGGGTCACTCACAGTATAACTGCACAGAGTCAGTGTTTATTCAGCAGGGTAAGCATCACTCACTGTGTAACTGTACAGAGTCAGTGTTTATTCAGCAGGGTAAGGGTCACTCACTGTGTAACTGTACAGAGTCAGTGTTTATTCAGCAGGGTAAGGGTCACTCACTGTGTAACCGTACAGAATCAGTGTTTATTCACCAGGGTAAGGGTCACTCACTATGTAACTGTACAGATTCAGTGTTTATTCAGCACAGTAAGGGTCATTTACTGTGTAACTGTACAGAGTCAGTGGTTATTCAGCAGGGTATGGGTCACCCACTGTGTAACTGTATAGAGTCAGGGTTCATTCAGCAGGGTAAGGGTCACTCACCGTGTAACTGTACAGAGTCAGTGTTTACTTAGCCGGGTAAGGGTCATTCACTGTGTAACAGTACAGAGTCAGTGTTTATTCAGCAGGGTAAAGGTCACTCACTGTGTAACTGTACAGAGTCAGGGTTTATTCACCAGGGAATGGGTCACTCACTGTGTAACTGTACAGAGTCAGTGTTTATTAAGCAGGGTAAGGGTCACTCACTGTGTAACTGTATAGAGTCAGTGTTTATTCAGCAGGGTAAGGGTCACTCACTGTGGAACTGTACAGAGTCAGTGTCTATTCAGCAGGGTAGGGGTCACTCACTGTGTAACTGTACAGAGTCAGGGTTTATGTATCAGGGTAAGGGTCACTCACAGTATAACTAAACAGAGTCAGTGTTTATTCAGCAGGGTAAAGGTCACTCACTGTGTAACTGTACAGAGTCAGTGTTTTTTCAGCAGGGTAAGGGTCACTCACTGTGTAACTGTACAGAGTCAGTGTTTATTCAGCACAGGAAGGGTCACTCACTGTGTAACTGTACAGAGTCAGTGTTTTTTCAGCAGGGTAAGGGTCACTCACTGTGTAACGGTACAGAGTCAGTGTTTATTCAGCAGGGTAAGGGTCACTCACTGTGTCACTGTACAGACTCAGGGTTCATTCAGCAGGGGAAGGGTCACTCACTGTGTAACTGTACAGAGTCAGTGTTTATTCAGCAGGGTAAGGGTCACTCACTGTGTAACCGTACAGAGTCAGTGTTTCTTTAGCAGGGTAAGGGTCAATCATTGTGTAACTGTACAGAGTCAGTGTTTATTCAGCGGGGAAGGGTCACTCACTGTGTAACTTACAGAGTCAGTGTTTATTCAGCAGGGTAAGGGTCACTCACTGTGTAACAGTACAGAGTCAGTGTTAATTCAGCAGGGTAAAGGTCACTCACCGTGTAACTGTACAGAGTCAGTGTTTATTCAGCAGGGTAAGGGTCACTCACTGTGGAACTGTACAGACTCAGGGTTCATTAACCAGGGTAAGGGTCACTCACTGTGTAATCATACAGAATCAGTGTTTATTCACCAGGGTAAGGGTCACTCACTATGTAACTGAACAGAGTCAGTGTTTATTCAGCACAGTGTGCATCACTCACTGTGTAACTGTACAGAGTCAGTGGTTATTCAGCAGGGTAAGGGTCACTCACTGTGTAACAGTACAGAGTCAGTGTTTATTCAGCAGGATAATGGTCACTCACTGTGTAACCAAACAGAATCAGGGTTTATTCAGCAGAGTAAGGTTCAATCACTGTGTAACTGGACAGAGTCAGTGTTTATTCAACAGGGTAAGGGTCACTCACTGTGGAACTGTACGGAGTCAGTGTTTATTCAGCAGGGGAAGGGTCACTCACTGTGTAACTGTACAGAGTCAGTGTTTATTCACCAGGGTAAGGGTCACTCACTGTGGAACTGTACAGAGTCAGTGTTTATTCAGCAGGTTAAAGGTCACCCAATGTGTAACTGTGCAGCGTCAGTGTTTATTCAGCAGGGTAAGGGTTACTCACTGTGTAACTGTACAGAGTCAGTGTTTATTCACCAGGGTAAGTGTCACTCACTATGTAACTGTACAGAGTCAGTGTTTATTCATCAGGGTAAGGGTCACTCACAGTATAACTGCACAGAGTCAGTGTTTATTCAGCAGGGTAAGCATCACTCACTGTGTAACTGTACAGAGTCAGTGTTTATTCAGCAGGGTAAGGGTCACTCACTTTGTAACTGTACAGAGTCAGTGTTTATTCACCAGGGTAAGGGTCACTCACTATGTAACTGTACAGATTCAGTGTTTATTCAGCACAGTAAGGGTCACTCACTGTGTAACTGTACAGAGTCAGTGGTTATTCAGCAGGGTATGGGTCACCCACTGTGTAACTGTATAGAGTCAGGGTTTATTCAGCAGGGTAAGGGTCACTCACCGTGTAACTGTACAGAGTCAGTGTTTACTTAGCCGGGTAAGGGTCATTCACTGTGTAACAGTACAGAGTCAGTGTTTATTCAGCAGGGTAAAGGTCACTCACTGTGTAACTGTACAGAGTCAGTGTTTATTAAGCAGGGTAAGGGTCACTCACTGTGTAACTGTACAGAATCGGAGTTTATTCAGCAGGGGAAGGGTCACTCACCGTGTAACGGTACAGAGTCAGTGTTTATTCAGCAGGGCAAGCGTCACTCACTGTGGAACTGTACAGAGTCAGTGTCTATGCAGCAGGGTAGGGGTCACTCACCGTGTAACTGTACAGAGTCAGGGTTTATTTAGCAGGGTAAGGGTCACTCACAGTATAACTGCACAGAGTCAGTGTTTCTTCAGCAGGGTAAAGGTCACTCACTGTGTAACTGTACAGAGTCAGTGTTTATTCAGCAGTGTAAGGGTCACTCACTGTGTAACCGTACAGAATCAGCGTTTATTCACCAGGGTAAGGGTCACTCACTATGTAACTGTACAGAGTCAGTGTTTATTCAGCACAGTAAGGGTCACTCACTGTGTACCTGTACAGAGTCAGTGGTTATTCAGCAGGGTAAGGGTCACTCGCTGTGTAACTGTATAGAGTCAGGGTTTATTCAGCAGGGTAAGGGTCACTCACCGTGTAACTGTACAGAGTCAGTGTTTATTCAGCCGGGTAAGGGTCACTCACTGTGTAACAGTACAGAGTCAGTGTTTATTCAGCAGGGTAAGGGTCACTCACTGTGTAACTGTACAGAGTCATTGTTTATTCAGCAGGGGAAGGGTCACTTACCGTGTAACCGTACAGAGTCAGTGTTTATTCAGCAGGGTAAGGGTCACTCACTGTGGAACTGTACAGAGTCAGTGTCTATTCAGCAGGGTAGGGGTCACTCACTGTGTAACTGTACAGACTCAGTGTTTATTTAGCAGGGTAAGGGTCACTCACAGTATAACTGCATAGAGTCAGTGTTTATTCAGCAGGGTAAAGGTCACTCACTGTGTAACTGTACAGAGTCAGTGTTTATTCACCAGGGTAAGGGTCACTCAATGTGTAACCAAATGGAATCAGTGTTTATTCAGCAGGGTAAGCATCACTCACTGTGTAACTGTACAGAGTCAGTGTTTATTCAGCAGGGTAAGGGTCACTCTTTGTGTAACCGTACAGAATCAGTGTTTATTCACCAGGGTAAGGGTCACTCACTATGTAACTGTACAGATTCAGTGTTTATTCAGCACAGTAAGGGTCACTCACTGTGTAACTGTACAGAGTCAGTGGTTATTCAGCAGGGTATGGTTCACTCACTGTGTAACTGTATAGAGTCAGGGTTTATTCAGCAGGGTAAGGGTCACTCACCGTGTAACTGTACAGAGTCAGTGTTTATTCACCAGGGGATGGGTCACTCACTGTGTAACTGTACAGAGTCAGTGTTTATTCAGCAGGGTAAAGGTCACTCACTGTGTAACTGTACAGAGTCAGGGTTTATTCACCAGGGGATGGGTCACTCACTGTGTAACTGTACAGAGTCAGTGTTTATTAAGCAGGGTAAGGGTCACTCACTGTGTAACTGTACAGAGTCAGTGTTTTTTCAGCAGGGGAAGGGTCACTCACCGTGTAACGGTACAGAGTCAGTGTTTATTCAGCAGGGCAAGCGTCACTCACTGTGGAACTGTACAGAGTCAGTGTCTATGCTGCAGGGTAAGGGTCACTCCCTGTGTAACCGTACAGAATCAGCGTTTATTCACCAGGGTAAGGGTCACTCACTATGTAACTGTACAGAGTCAGTGTTTATTCAGCACAGTAAGGGTCACGCACTGTGTACCTGTACAGAGTCAGTGGTTATTCAGCAGGGTAAGGGTCACTCGCTGTGTAACTGTATAGGGTCAGGGTTTATTCAGCAGGATAAGGGTCACTCACCGTGTAACTGTACAGAGTCAGTGTTTATTCAGCCGGGTAAGGGTCACTCACTGTGTAACAGTACAGAGTCAGTGTTTATTCAGCAGGGTAAGGGTAACTCACTGTGTAACTGTACAGAGTCATTGTTTATTCAGCAGGGGAAGGGTCACTTACCGTGTAACCGTACAGAGTCAGTGTTTATTCAGCCGGGTAAGGGTCACTCACTGTGTAACTGTACAGAGTCAGTGTTTATTCAGCCGGGTAAGGGTCACTCACTGTGTAACAGTACAGAGTCAGTGTTTATTCAGCAGGGTAAGGGTCACTCACTGTGTAACTGTACAGAGTCATTGTTTATTCAGCAGGGGAAGGGTCACTTACCGTGTAACCGTACAGAGTCAGTGTTTATTCAGCAGGGGAAGGGTCACTCACTGTGGAACTGTACAGAGTCAGTGTCTATTCAGCAGGGTAGGGGTCACTCACTGTGTAACTGTACAGACACAGTGTTTATTTAGCAGGGTAAGGGTCACTCACAGTATAACTGCACAGAGTCAGTGTTTATTCAGCAGGGTAAAGGTCACTCACTGTGTAACTGTACAGAGTCAGTGTTTATTCACCAGGGTAAGGGTCACTCAATGTGTAACCAAATGGAATCAGTGTTTATTCATCAGGGTAAGGGTCACTCACTATGTAACTGTACAGAGTCAGTGTTTATTCAAAGGGTAAGGGTCACTCACTGTGGAACTGTACAGAGTCAGTGTTTATTCACCAGGGTAAGGGTCACTCAATGTGTAACCAAATGGAATCAGTGTTTATTCAGCAGTGTAAGGGTCACTCACTGTGTAACTTTTCAGAGTCAGTGTTTATTCAGCAGGGTAAGGGTCACTCACTGTGGAACTGTACAGAGTCAGTGTTTATTCAGCAGGGTAAGGGTCACTCACTGTGTAACCGTACAGAGTCAGTGTTTATTCACCAGGGTAAGGGTCACTCACTGTGGAACTGTACAGAGTCAGTGTTTAATCACCAGGGTAAGGGTCACTCAATGTGTAACCAAATGGAATCAGTGTTTATTCAGCAGGGTAAGAGTCACTCACTGTGTAACTGTACAGAGTCAGTGTTTATTCAGCAGGGTAAGGGTCACTCACTGTGTAACCGTACAGAGTCAGTGTTTATTCACCAGGGTAAGGGTCACTCACTGTGTAACCGTACAGAGTCAGTGTTTATTCAACAGGGTAAGGGTCACTCACTGTGGAACTGTACGGAGTCAGTGTTTATTCAGCAGGGGAAGGGTCACTCACTGTGTAACTGTACAGAGTCAGTGTTTATTCACCAGGGTAAGGGTCACTCACTGTGGAACTGTACAGAGTCAGTGTTTATTCAGCAGGTTAAAGGTCACCCACTGTGTAACTGTGCAGCGTCACTGTTTATTCAGCAGGGTAAGGGTTACTCACTGTGTAACTGTACAGAGTCAGTGTTTATTCACCAGGGTAAGTGTCACTAACTATGTAACTGTACAGAGTCAGTGTTTATTCACCAGGGTAAGGGTCACTCACAGTATAACTGCACAGAGTCAGTGTTTATTCAGCAGGGTAAGCATCACTCACTGTGTAACTGTACAGAGTCAGTGTTTATTCAGCAGGGTAAGGGTCACTCACTGTGTAACTGTACAGAGTCAGTGTTTATTCAGCAGGGTAAGGGTCACTCACTGTGTAACCGTACAGAATCAGTGTTTATTCACCAGGGTAAGGGTCACTCACTATGTAACTGTACAGATTCAGTGTTTATTCAGCACAGTAAGGGTCATTTACTGTGTAACTGTACAGAGTCAGTGGTTATTCAGCAGGGTATGGGTCACCCACTGTGTAACTGTATAGAGTCAGGGTTCATTCAGCAGGGTAAGGGTCACTCACCGTGTAACTGTACAGAGTCAGTGTTTACTTAGCCGGGTAAGGGTCATTCACTGTGTAACAGTACAGAGTCAGTGTTTATTCAGCAGGGTAAAGGTCACTCACTGTGTAACTGTACAGAGTCAGGGTTTATTCACCAGGGAATGGGTCACTCACTGTGTAACTGTACAGAGTCAGTGTTTATTAAGCAGGGTAAGGGTCACTCACTGTGTAACTGTATAGAGTCAGTGTTTATTCAGCAGGGTAAGGGTCACTCACTGTGGAACTGTACAGAGTCAGTGTCTATTCAGCAGGGTAGGGGTCACTCACTGTGTAACTGTACAGAGTCAGGGTTTATGTATCAGGGTAAGGGTCACTCACAGTATAACTAAACAGAGTCAGTGTTTATTCAGCAGGGTAAAGGTCACTCACTGTGTAACTGTACAGAGTCAGTGTTTTTTCAGCAGGGTAAGGGTCACTCACTGTGTAACTGTACAGAGTCAGTGTTTATTCAGCACAGGAAGGGTCACTCACTGTGTAACTGTACAGAGTCAGTGTTTTTTCAGCAGGGTAAGGGTCACTCACTGTGTAACGGTACAGAGTCAGTGTTTATTCAGCAGGGTAAGGGTCACTCACTGTGTCACTGTACAGACTCAGGGTTCATTCAGCAGGGGAAGGGTCACTCACTGTGTAACTGTACAGAGTCAGTGTTTATTCAGCATGGTAAGGGTCACTCACTGTGTAACCGTACAGAGTCAGTGTTTATTCAGCAGGGTAAGGGTCATTCAGTATGTAACTGTACAGAGTCAGTGTTTATTCAGCAGGGTAAGGGTCACTCACTGTGTAACAGTACAGAGTCAGTGTTTCTTTAGCAGGGTAAGGGTCAATCATTGTGTAACTGTACAGAGTCAGTGTTTATTCAGTGGGGAAGGGTCACTCACTGTGTAACTTACAGAGTCAGTGTTTATTCAGCAGGGTAAGGGTCACTCACTGTGTAACAGTACAGAGTCAGTGTTTATTCAGCAGGGTAAGGGTCACTCACTGTGGAACTGTACAGAGTCAGTGTTTATTCAGCAGGGTAAGGGTCACTCACTGTGTAACAGTACAGAGTCAGTGTTTATTCAGCAGGGTAAGCATCACTCACTGTGTAACTGTACAGACTCAGGGTTCATTAACCAGGGTAAGGGTCACTCACTGTGTAACCATACAGAATCAGTGTTTATTCACCAGGGTAAGGGTCACTCACTATGTAACTGAACAGAGTCAGTGTTTATTCAGCACAGTGTGCATCACTCACTGTGTAACTGTACAGAGTCAGTGGTTATTCAGCAGGGTAAGGGTCACTCACTGTGTAACAGTACAGAGTCAGTGTTTATTCAGCAGGATAATGGTCACTCACTGTGTAACCAAACAGAATCAGGGTTTATTCAGCAGAGTAAGGTTCAATCACTGTGTAACTGGACAGAGTCAGTGTTTATTCAACAGGGTAAGGGTCACTCACTGTGGAACTGTACGGAGTCAGTGTTTATTTAGCAGGGGAAGGGTCACTCACTGTGTAACTGTACAGAGTCAGTGTTTATTCGCCAGGGTAAGGGTCACTCACTGTGGAACTGTACAGAGTCAGTGTTTATTCAGCAGGTTAAAGGTCACCCAATGTGTAACTGTGCAGCGTCAGTGTTTATTCAGCAGGGTAAGGGTTACTCACTGTGTAACTGTACAGAGTCAGTGTTTATTCACCAGGGTAAGTGTCACTCACTATGTAACTGTACAGAGTCAGTGTTTATTCACCAGGGTAAGGGTCACTCACAGTATAACTGCACAGAGTCAGTGTTTATTCAGCAGGGTAAGCATCACTCACTGTGTAACTGTACAGAGTCAGTGTTTATTCAGCAGGGTAAGGGTCACTCACTGTGTAACTGTACAGAGTCAGTGTTTATTCACCAGGGTAAGGGCCACTCACTATGTAACTGTACAGATTCAGTGTTTATTCAGCACAGTAAGGGTCACTCACTGTGTAACTGTACAGAGTCAGTGGTTATTCAGCAGGGTATGGGTCACCCACTGTGTAACTGTATAGAGTCAGGGTTTATTCAGCAGGGTAAGGGTCACTCACCGTGTAACTGTACAGAGTCAGTGTTTACTTAGCCGGGTAAGGGTCATTCACTGTGTAACAGTACAGAGTCAGTGTTTATTCAGCAGGGTAAAGGTCACTCACTGTGTAACTGTACAGAGTCAGTGTTTATTAAGCAGGGTAAGGGTCACTCACTGTGTAACTGTACAGAGTCGGAGTTTATTCAGCAGGGGAAGGGTCACTCACCGTGTAACGGTACAGAGTCAGTGTTTATTCAGCAGGGCAAGCGTCACTCACTGTGGAACTGTACAGAGTCAGTGTCTATGCAGCAGGGTAGGGGTCACTCACCGTGTAACTGTACAGAGTCAGGGTTTATTTAGCAGGGTAAGGGTCACTCACAGTATAACTGCACAGAGTCAGTGTTTCTTCAGCAGGGTAAAGGTCACTCACTGTGTAACTGTACAGAGTCAGTGTTTATTCAGCAGTGTAAGGGTCACTCACTGTGTAACCGTACAGAATCAGCGTTTATTCACCAGGGTAAGGGTCACTCACTATGTAACTGTACAGAGTCAGTGTTTATTCAGCACAGTAAGGGTCACTCACTGTGTACCTGTACAGAGTCAGTGGTTATTCAGCAGGGTAAGGGTCACTCGCTGTGTAACTGTATAGAGTCAGGGTTTATTCAGCAGGGTAAGGGTCACTCACCGTGTAACTGTACAGAGTCAGTGTTTATTCAGCCGGGTAAGGGTCACTCACTGTGTAACAGTACAGAGTCAGTGTTTATTCAGCAGGGTAAGGGTCACTCACTGTGTAACTGTACAGAGTCATTGTTTATTCAGCAGGGGAAGGGTCACTTACCGTGTAACCGTACAGAGTCAGTGTTTATTCAGCAGGGTAAGGGTCACTCACTGTGGAACTGTACAGAGTCAGTGTCTATGCAGCAGGGTAGGGGTCACTCACCGTGTAACTGTACAGAGTCAGGGTTTATTTAGCAGGGTAAGGGTCACTCACAGTATAACTGCACAGAGTCAGTGTTTCTTCAGCAGGGTAAAGGTCACTCACTGTGTAACTGTACAGAGTCAGTGTTTATTCAGCAGGGTAAGGGTCACTCACTGTGTAACTGTACAGAATCAGCGTTTATTCACCAGGGTAAGGGTCACTCACTATGTAACTGTACAGAGTCAGTGTTTATTCAGCACAGTAAGGGTCACTCACTGTGTACCTGTACAGAGTCAGTGGTTATTCAGCAGGGTAAGGGTCACTCGCTGTGTAACTGTATAGAGTCAGGGTTTATTCAGCAGGGTAAGGGTCACTCACCGTGTAACTGTACAGAGTCAGTGTTTATTCAGCCGGGTAAGGGTCACTCACTGTGTAACAGTACAGAGTCAGTGTTTATTCAGCAGGGTAAGGGTCACTCACTGTGTAACTGTACAGAGTCATTGTTTATTCAGCAGGGGAAGGGTCACTTACCGTGTAACCGTACAGAGTCAGTGTTTATTCAGCAGGGTAAGGGTCACTCACTGTGGAACTGTACAGAGTCAGTGTCTATTCAGCAGGGTAGGGGTCACTCACTGTGTAACTGTACAGACTCAGTGTTTATTTAGCAGGGTAAGGGTCACTCACAGTATAACTGCATAGAGTCAGTGTTTATTCAGCAGGGTAAAGGTCACTCACTGTGTAACTGTACAGAGTCAGTGTTTATTCACCAGGGTAAGGGTCACTCAATGTGTAACCAAATGGAATCAGTGTTTATTCAGCAGGGTAAGCATCACTCACTGTGTAACTGTACAGAGTCAGTGTTTATTCAGCAGGGTAAGGGTCACTCACTGTGTAACTGTACAGAGTCAGTGTTTATTCAGCAGGGTAAGGGTCACTCTTTGTGTAACCGTACAGAATCAGTGTTTATTCACCAGGGTAAGGGTCACTCACTATGTAACTGTACAGATTCAGTGTTTATTCAGCACAGTAAGGGTCACTCACTGTGTAACTGTACAGAGTCAGTGGTTATTCAGCAGGGTATGGGTCACTCACTGTGTAACTGTATAGAGTCAGGGTTTATTCAGCAGGGTAAGGGTCACTCACCGTGTAACTGTACAGAGTCAGTGTTTATTCACCAGGGGATGGGTCACTCACTGTGTAACTGTACAGAGTCAGTGTTTATTCAGCAGGGTAAAGGTCACTCACTGTGTAACTGTACAGAGTCAGGGTTTATTCACCAGGGGATGGGTCACTCACTGTGTAACTGTACAGAGTCAGTGTTTATTAAGCAGGGTAAGGGTCACTCACTGTGTAACTGTACAGAGTCAGTGTTTTTTCAGCAGGGGAAGGGTCACTCACCGTGTAACGGTACAGAGTCAGTGTTTATTCAGCAGGGCAAGCGTCACTCACTGTGGAACTGTACAGAGTCAGTGTCTATGCTGCAGGGTAAGGGTCACTCACTGTGTAACCGTACAGAATCAGCGTTTATTCACCAGGGTAAGGGTCACTCACTGTGTACCTGTACAGAGTCAGTGGTTATTCAGCAGGGTAAGGGTCACTCGCTGTGTAACTGTATGGGGTCAGGGTTTATTCAGCAGGATAAGGGTCACTCACCGTGTAACTGTACAGAGTCAGTGTTTATTCAGCCGGGTAAGGGTCACTCACTGTGTAACAGTACAGAGTCAGTGTTTATTCAGCAGGGTAAGGGTCACTCACTGTGTAACTGTACAGAGTCATTGTTTATTCTGCAGGGGAAGGGTCACTTACCGTGTAACCGTACAGAGTCAGTGTTTATTCAGCCGGGTAAGGGTCACTCACTGTGTAACTGTACAGAGTCAGTGTTTATTCAGCCGGGTAAGGGTCACTCACTGTGTAACAGTACAGAGTCAGTGTTTATTCAGCAGGGTAAGGGTCACTCACTGTGTAACTGTACAGAGTCATTGTTTATTCAGCAGGGGAAGGGTCACTTACCGTGTAACCGTACAGAGTCAGTGTTTATTCAGCAGGGGAAGTGTCACTCACTGTGGAACTGTACAGAGTCAGTGTCTATTCAGCAGGGTAGGGGTCACTCACTGTGTAACTGTACAGACACAGTGTTTATTTAGCAGGGTAAGGGTCACTCACAGTATAACTGCACAGAGTCAGTGTTTATTCAGCAGGGTAAAGGTCACTCACTGTGTAACTGTACAGAGTCAGTGTTTATTCACCAGGGTAAGGGTCACTCAATGTGTAACCAAATGGAATCAGTGTTTATTCATCAGGGTAAGGGTCACTCACTATGTAACTGTACAGAGTCAGTGTTTATTCAAAGGGTAAGGGTCACTCACTGTGGAACTGTACAGAGTCAGTGTTTATTCACCAGGGTAAGGGTCACTCAATGTGTAACCAAATGGAATCAGTGTTTATTCAGCAGTGTAAGGGTCACTCACTGTGTAACTTTTCAGAGTCAGTGTTTATTCAGCAGGGTAAGGGTCACTCACTGTGTAACTGTACAGAGTCAGTGTTTATTCAGCAGGGTAAGGGTCACTCACTGTGTAACCGTACAGAGTCAGTGTTTATTCACCAGGGTAAGGGTCACTCACTGTGGAACTGTACAGAGTCAGTGTTTAATCACCAGGGTAAGGGTCACTCAATGTGTAACCAAATGGAATCAGTGTTTATTCAGCAGGGTAAGAGTCACTCACTGTGTAACTGTACAGAGTCAGTGTTTATTCACCAGGGTAAGGGTCACTCACTGTGTAACCGTACAGAGTCAGTGTTTATTCACCAGGGTAAGGGTCACTCACTGTGTAACCGTACAGAGTCAGTGTTTATTCACCAGGGTAAGGGTCACTCACTGTGTAACTGTACAGAGTCAGTGTTTATTCACCAGGGTAAGGGCACTCACTGTGTAACCGTACAGAGTCAGTGTTTATTCAGCAGGGTAAGGGTCACTCACTGTGGAACTGTACAGAGTCAGTGTTTATTCACCAGGGTAAGGGTCACTCAATGTGTAACCAAACGGAATCAGTGTTTATTCAGCAGGGTAAGGGTCTTTCACCATGTAACTGTACAGAGTCAGTGTTTATTCAGCAGCGTAAGGGTCACTCACTGTGTAACTGTACAGACTCAGGGTTTATTCAGCCGGGGAAGGGTCGCTCACTGTGTAACTGTACAGAGTCAGTGTTTATTCAGCAGGGTAAGTGTCACTCACTGTGTCACTGTACAGAGTCAGTGTTTATTCACCAGTGTAAGTGTCACTCACTATGTAACTGTACAGAGTCAGTGTTTATTCAGCACAGTAAGGGTCACTCACTGTATAACTGCAGAGAGTCAGTGTTTATTCAGCAGGGTAAGCGTCACTCACTGTGTAACTGTACAGAGTCAGTGTTTATTCAGCAGGGTAAGGGTCACTCACTGTGTAACTGTACAGAGTCAGTGTTTATTCAGCAGGGTAAGGGTCAATCACTGTGTAACTGTACAGAGTCAGTGTTTATTCAGCAGTGTAAGGGTCACTCACTGTATAACTGCAGAGAGTCAGTGTTTATTCAGCAGGGTAAGCGTCACTCACTGTGTAACTGTACAGAGTCAGTGTTTATTCAGCAGGGTAAGGGTCACTCACTGTGTAACTGTACAGAGTCAGTGTTTATTCAGCAGGGTAAGGGTCACTCACTGTGTCACTGTACAGAGTCAGTGTTTATTCACCAGGGTAAGGGTCACTCACTATTTAACTTTACAGAGTCAGTGATTATTCAGCAGGATAAGGGTCACTCACTGTGTAACCGTACAGAATCAGTGTTTATTCACCAGGGTAAGGGTCACTCACTATGTAACTGTACAGAGTCAGTGATTATTCAGCAGGATAAGGGTCACTCAGTGTGTAACCGTACAGAATCAGTGTTTATTCAGCAGGGGAAGGGTCACTCACTGTGTCACTGTACGAGTCAGTGTTTATTCACCAGTGTAAGTGTCACTCACTATGTAACTGTACAGAGTCAGTGTTTATTCAGCACAGTAAGTGTCACTCACTGTATAACTGCAGAGAGTCAGTGTTTATTCAGCAGGGTAAGGGTCACTCACTGTGTAATTGTACAGAATCAGTGTTTATTCACCAGGGTAAGGGTCACTCACTATGTAACTGTACAGAGTCAGTGTTTATTCATCACAGTAAGGGTCACTCACTGTGTGACTGTACAGAGTGAGTGCTTATTCAGCAGGGTAAGGGTCACTCGCTGTGTAACTGTATAGAGTCAGTGTTTATTCAGCAGGGTAAGGGTCACTCACTGTGTAACTGTACAGAGTCAGGGTTTATTCAGCAGGGTAAGGGTCACTCACCGTGTAACTGTACAGAGTCAGTGTCTATTCAGCAGGGTAAGGGTCACTCACTGTGTAACTGTACAGAGTCAGTGTTTATTCAGCAGGGTACGGGTCACTCACTGTGGAACTGTACAGAGTCAGGGTTTATTCAGCAGGGTAAGGGTCACTCACTGTATAACTGCACAGAGTTAGTGTTTATTCAGCACAGTAAGGGTCACTCACTGTGGAACTGTACGAGTCAGTGTTTATTCAGCAGGGTAAAGGTCACTCACTGTGTAACTGTACAGAGTCAGTGTTTATTCACCAGGGTAAGGGTCACTCACTGTGTAACCGTACAGAGTCAGTGTTTATTCAGCAGGGTAAGGGTCACTCACCGTGTAACCGTACAGAGTCAGTGTTTATTCAGCAGGGTAAGGGTCACTCACCGTGTAACCGTAGAGAGTCAGTGTTTATTCAGCAGGGTAAGGGTCACTCACTGTGTAACCGTACAGAGTCAGGGTTTAATCAGCCGGAGAATAGGTCGCTAACAATATTACAATACACAACCATTGATATGTGTGGGTTTAGTCAGTGCTCTCGGATAAATGCCCGAGATTCACAGATTTCATCAGAAATCCTTGATGTAAGTTTGTTCATCTTGGGCCAGTTTACCATGATGTTTTCTCACGATATCGGCTTGGCTGACATTTACTGTCCCTCGAGAAGGTGGGGGTGAGCTGTATTGTTGACCTGCTGCAGTCTGCGCACTGTAGGTGGACCCACAATGCCTCCAGGGAGGGAGTTATTGGGTTTTGATCCCGTGACAGTGCCGGAACAGCGATCCATTTCCAAGTCAGGACGGTGAGTGGCTTTGAGGGGAACTTGCAAGGGGGTGGTGTTCCCAGCTGCTGTCCTTGTCCTTCTGGATGGAAGAGGCAGCGTTTTTGGAAGGGGACTGTCCAGATACATGCCCTTTTCTTTTAACAGCATCATGAGAGCTTGTGCCAAATGTTTGCCAAATCGCTCCTGTTTGATGCAGAATTTGTGTTTTGATTTTCCAAAGACCATCCGTGAGGTTCCACGGTTCAGTCGGAAAGAGTAAAGAAATGAGAGAAGAAGGAATGATTATAAGAATGCGGAATGTCTCAAATGTGAAGCAGTGATAAAACTGTAGCAAGGGCAGAGGTGTTCATATTTCAAGTGCTGACTCTTCCCTGAAGGCTTATTAAGCCCAGTGACGTCCACTTCCTTAAAATAGACCTATTTTGCCTTCTGCACTTTTCTTTATATAGAGCTTTTACAAGAAAATAAGGACTAGGAGCAGGAGTAGGCCGTCTGGCCCTTCGGGCCTGCCCCACCATTCAATAAGATCACGGCTGATCTTTATCGTGGACTCAGCTCCACTTACTCACCCTCTCACCATAACCCTGAATCCCTTTACTGTTCGAAAATCGATCTTTGACTTTAAAACATTCAACGAGGACGCCTCAACTGCTTCACTGGGCGGGGAATTCCACAGACTCACAACCCTCTGGGTGAAGACGTCCCTCCTCAGTTCAGGCCAAACTCCGCTCTGCCTTATTTTGAGGCTATGTCTCCTAGTTCTAGTTTCATCTGCCAGTGGGAACAACCCCCCTGCCTCTGCCTAATCTATTCCCTTCGTCATTTTATACGTTTCTGTCAGATTCCCCCTCCTCCTTCCAAATTCCAATGAGTATAGTCCCAATCTGCTCAATCACTCCTCATAAACTGACTCTCTCAACCCCAGCTGAGGAGGTGCCTGGTCTAGTGAGTGTGTCACCCAAACCCCCCAGGATAATTAGTTTTCTGGGGTCATGGCTTTCAATCCCACCATGGCAGATATTTGAATTGCATTTTCAAAACCTGGAATTTGAAAACGGGTCTAATGTTAACCACTGTTGTAAAATCCCAATCTAACGTCTTTCCCCTACCCAGCCTGACCTACACGTGACTCCCAGAACCACAGCAAAGTTCTCCAGGTGAAAATGAAGCCACCACGAATACGAGCGAAAAATAATCTCTGCACGTTCTGTCCTGTTCCTGCAGCGTTACCCCCATGCACAGTGGATGCCACTCAAGATGAGTGGCATGTTGGCTCAGTGGGACCTCACAGCATCAGGGACTATGGAAAATAAAGAGCATGAAAGCGTGGGAAGGGTTAAAGCATGAAGCCCACTGGCAGTCTGTGGTCTGTGGAAGGCAGGATGGGATAACCATAGTGGAACATTCTTACACCAATTAGCAGAGTAAAGTTAAGGCTGAAAGGTCACTATGGCGAGATGAGATAACTCAAATAATAAAGCAAGTTTCTCCGTTAAGTGTTATTATGACAGGATTGGGATAATAAATATTTGGGACATGTCATTAAAATATCTAATTAGTAGTTAGTAGAGTCAGCTTGAGACATGAGACTATTGTAATAGATGAAATAGCTAAATATCTATCGTGACAGGTTAGTCTGGAATGGACAGTCACTGTAGCAGAGCTGATAATAAATATCTAATCATGACATTAGGAAAATATTAAGTAGGGTCTGGAATGAAAGACCATCGTTGCAAGAGTTAGCAATAAATATCTAACTGTGACATTAGAATAACATTAAGTAGAATGTATAACTAAAGAGATAATGGGAACTAACATCACTGGTCTATTGTGTAGCTAGAGTGAGGTACTTTGATTAATATAGTTGGACATGCTGATAAGCTAACCAGAAACATGATTAAAAATATATAAAACTCCATGGACCCTGAGGTTCAGGGGCATTCGAGAATCTGCTTTCTCAGTGTCACGGTTTTTTGTTTGCAAATAAAAGACCTACTTCTTGAAGAACTCTCTGCATCTCCTGGTGGTTCTCTATATATCCCCCACAACAGGATGTGGGTTCGATTCCAGCCTCAGGTGACTGTCTGTGTGGCACATGCACGTTCTCTGTGTGGGGGTGCTACGTTTCCTCCCACAGTCTAAAGATGTGCAGGTTAGGGTGGATTGGCCGTGCTAGATTGCCCCATAGTGTTCAGAGATGGGTTAGTTAGGGGAATGGGTCTGGGTAGGATACTCTTCGGAGGGTCAGTGTGGACTTGTTGGGCCAAAGGGCCTGTTTCCACACTGTAGGGATTCTAATCTAATCTCACAGCATCCAGGGACCTGGGTCTGTATTCCAGCCTTGGGCAACTGTCTGTGGAGCTTGCGCATTCTCTCTTTATCTGTGTGGGTTTCCTCCCACAGTCCAAAGATGTGCAGGTTAGGGTGGATTAGCCATGCTAGATTGCCCCTTAGTGCTCAGGGATGGGTTAGTTAGGGGAATGGGTCTGGGTAGAATACGTTTTGGAGGGTCGGGTGTGGGACTTGCTGGGCCTGTTTGCACACTGTAGCGGTTCAAGATCTAATTCAAGGGTGTTTGAAGTTCTCCTTCCTGTGTTTGAGTCCTGCGTGGCTCAGTGGTTAGCCCTGCTGCCTTAGAGCTGTATGGGCCTGGGTTCGATTCCACCTTCATGCTGACTGTCCACGTGGAGTTTACAAATGTTGTCTGTGTGGAGCTTACATGCTCTCTCTGTGGTGATGCTTTTATTTTGTCCTGGCTGTTTTTGAAGAGAGGTTGTAAGGCAGAAGTGCCAAACTTGAACACGATTTAAGCAAACAAATTGTGAGAACTTGATGTTTTTATTTAAGTTGGAACAGTGAAAGCAGCCTGAATGGGTACAGGCAAAACAGGAGGCTGGGGGAACACAGCAAGGCAGGCAGCATCAGGAGGGCCAGGCAGGAGGCTGGGGGAACACAGCAAGGCAGGCAGCATCAGGAGGGACAGGCAGGAGGCTGGGGGAACACAGCAAGGCAGGCAGCATCAGGAGGGCCAGGCAGGAGGCTGGGGGAACACAGCAAGGCAGGCAGCATCAGGAGGGACAGGCAGGAGGCTGGGGGAACACAGCAAGGCAGGCAGCATCAGGAGGGCCAGGCAGGAGGCTGGGGGTACACAGCAAGGCAGGCAGCATCAGGAGGGACAGGCAGGAGGCTGGGGGAACACAGCAAGGCAGGCAGCATCAGGAGGGACAGGCAGGAGGCTGGGAGAACACAGCAAGGCAGGCAGCATCAGGAGGTGGGGAAGTCAACGTTTCAGGTGTAACCCTTCTTCAGGACTATGTGGGTGTGGCCAGCTCTCTCACAGATCCAGATATCTGGGTTTTGGGGTTTTTTTTCAGTAATATCAGGAGACACTGAGATCTCAGAAAAGTTGGAAGCTTCAGTGAGTGTCTTTGGGCTGCTGCACATTCCGAGTTTTCACTTGATGTTTTTTCCTCCCAGACTGGAGAACTGCATGTGAGAAGCTGGGTCTGAATTTGCCTTTTTTGCCAAGGTGGGTGGGGGAGGGCGAGGTGGGAGGTGTTTGTGGGATGTTCCTAGATTGGAACAGTTAGTTAGGAATAGTTACTGGATCCATTGTTCTGTTAGGTTTTCCTGATGTAGGGCTTATGCCCAAAATGTCGATTCTCCTGCTCCGCGGAAGCTGCCTGACCTGCTGTGATTTCCCAGCACCACACTCTCGGCTCTGATCTCCAGCATCTGCAGTCCTCACTTTCTCCTGAGTTTTCCAACAGTTAAGTTATTCTAAATTCCCTTCTTTTTTGGTTGTATTTTAACAACAGTGTTTAAATAAATTGTGTTCTGCTTAACGTGGAATAGTTTGACCCGTTATATCTCATCGGGAACAGACGCTTTATAAGTGCCTTTAAAAAGAAAAAGTTAGGGTCTAGGTTACTTTCTTAAAATATTTTGGGGGGGTCTGGTCTGGTACACAACATCCCCGTGTCTGCGTGGGTTTCCTCCGGGTGCTCCAGTTTCCTCCCACAGTCCAAAGATATGCAGGTTAGGGTGGATTGGCCGTGCTAAATTGCCTCCATTGTGTCCAGGGTTAGGTGGATTAGCCAGGGGAAATGAAGAAGGTTAGGGAGTAGGTCTGGGTGGGAGGGACAGTAGGGAGATGATGGGCCGAATGGCCTGCTTCCACCCTGTAGGGATTCTATGATACTTTGGCCTTACTTGCTCACTCTCTCTCTCTCTCTCTCTCTCTCTCTCTGTGACCTCCTTCAGACAGTAAACGCTGTGAGATCTCTGCACACACCTCCAGCTGTGGTCTGTTGAATATAGCTGACCTGGATTTCTCTATCATTCAGTGATACACCTTCAGGTACTTTCTGAACCTCAAACTCGTGAATTCTCTCTACACCTTTCCATCTCTTGGTCATTTCACTCTTTTAAGATGGTAACATTGTCTAACAACCCAGTTAAGATAATCAGTTGAGCTCATTATATGGTTTATTGACAATTGTTAGGGGCGAGGTATACTCACTCACTAGAACTCATCCTCTGCAAACAAAAGGCGCATGTTCAAGCTTTGCATTTTATTTTTAATCACCCAGTCGCCTTCCCCATGGCCACAACTCAGCCAATCATGTCCGACTTGCTAATCAACCAGCACCTTTAGTGTCCTGGAGTATAAATTGTTACGCTTGTTCGAAATTTGGCATTCTTGCATTGGTCCTGACGGGTGGACCACAAAAAAATTTGGCAAGGTCTTCCTTCTCAGCAAGATTTAAGTTCGTTGATCGAATTATCTGTTCTCTGACCCCACCAGCCCTCCCCCAATCACCTCACGTGGCGTTGGTTCCAAGTGCGCCTATGAGGAGCCTTGGGATCACTCTCAATGTAAAAGGTGCTATATAAATGTAAATAGTTACAGTGATCCCCAGTCTCCGCAGCCCCAGGGCTGAGGAACTGACTTTGGCTGGCTGTTTTGAACTTGCTACATCAGATCGCTGACTCACTGCCACCACCTCCTGGCAGCTCAGGGAAGTTCAAGGCAGCCACATTCAGAGAAGGGCACGAGAGTGGCAACAACAACTTACCTTCATGTACCGCCTGCAATGGAATGTAACTTCTCAAGGTACTTCATAGGAGCAAGTATTTTTTTAAATCAGTCACATGGCGTGGGAAGATATGTGGGAAAATATCAATTTGCAATAGGACCCATGCTTTACAGTTGAAGATTCTCCACAGGGTCCACTTGGCTCCGGGTCGTTTGTCAAAATTTAAACCAGGGGTGTCTTCAACATGCCCCAAGTGTAAGGTGGGTAAGGGCACTCTTACCCATTGTCTCTGGTCCTGTGGTAAGCTTCAAACATACTGGAGCGCTGTGGCGGCTGCAATGGAGGGGATTTTGGGTGTAAGGGTGGAGAAGGACCCGATCTCTCTTCTTGGCCTGCCCAGTGTGCTCCCTGTAGATGTGCGCAAGTAAAAACTTTTCAACATCCTCACTTTCTGCGCAAGAAAGAATATCTTGTTAGGTTGGGTATCCGAAACCCCCCCAGGCCTGTCAGGTTGGCGGAAGATTGATATGGAGCATATCCCCTTGAATTTTCTCACCAGTATGGTACACCACAAGACTGAGAATTTCTATAAGACGCAGTGCACCTTTTTGGAATACCTGGACACAGATTTATCTGCCACACTAGCAAGGGCTTTTATATAGCCTTAACGACTGTGTTTTACGAGCCCAATATCCAGAGAGGAGGAACTGTGAATGTATGAGTGTTCTGTTTGGCTGAGCTGAGTTATTACTATTTATTAGTTTGTTGTTGGGTATTATTTATTTAGTTAAGTAGTTGAGTTTTTTTTATATTTATTTTTCTACATATATTTATATATAGGCAGTTTGTTTTTTTTACATTTCTTAGTGTTCTTTCAATCTAGTTGGATTGTTTTGTATTTGTTGTAATAATAAAAAAATCTATTTTCCAAAAGAAATATATTTAAGAAAACAATCAGTCATGTGCCATGCCACAGCATTGTAGGAGACCCTTTGGCCATTTGTGACTGTGGTGCTCTCAACTGAGAGCCATTGTCTCCCGATCCCCACACGTTCATCACTTTTCAGATTACAGTCTCACTCCAAGTTTAGGGTTAGGGTTAGGGTCAATGTTCACATAGGGGTTCAGGTTAGGATTAGGGTCAGGCTCATTGTTAGGGTTACTGTTAGTGTTCTGGTTAGTGTGAGGCTTAGGGTCAGGGTTAGGGTTGAGTTTCGGGTTAGGGTTAGGGTTAGGATTAGGGTTAGGGTTGGGATAAGGGTCAGGGTTAGGGCTAGGGTTGGGGTTAGGGTTTGGGGAAGGGTTAGGGTCAGGGTTAGGGTTAGGGTTAGGGTTAGCGGTATGGTTAGGGTCATTGTTAGGGTTAGTGTTAGTGTTCTGGTCAGTGTGAGGCTTAGGTCAGGGTTAGGGTTCAGATTGGGTAGGTTAGGGTTAGGGTTTGGGAAGGGTTAGGGTCAGTGTTAAGGTTAGGATTAGTGCCAGTGTTAGGGTTATGGTAAGAGTTATGGTTATGGTTATGATTAGGGTTAGGGTTAGGTTTAGGATTAAGGTTAGAGTTAGGGCTCGGTTTGGGTTAGGGTTTGGGTTAGATTTCGGTTTAGGTTAGAGTTAGGGTTAGGCTTAGGGTTAGTGTTAAGTTGAGGGTTTGGGTTATGGTTAGGGTTAGGATTAGGGTTAGGATATGGAAAGGATTGTAATAAGGTTAGGGTTAGCGATAGAGTTAGGGTTAGCTTGTGTTTTAGGGTCAGGATTGGGTTTGGTTTAGAGTTACGGTTAGAGTTCAGGTTAGGGTTTGGGTTAGGATTAATGTTTGGGTTTAGTGTTAGGGTTAGGGTTAAAGATCTGGTTTGGATTCGAGGAAGGGTTAGAGTTAGTGTTACTGTCGGTGTTATGGTTAGGGTTAGGGCTAGGGTTAGGGTTAGGGTCAGTGGTTGGGATCGGGTTAATGTTAGTGTTTGGATTAGGGTAGGGCCAGTGTTAGGGTTAGGGTTATGGTAAGATTTAAGGCTAGTGTTAGGGCTAGGTTTAGGGTTAGGGTTCAGATTGTTTCAGTGTCAGGGTTAGGGTTAGGGTTAGGGTTCAGATTGTTTCAGTGTCAGGGTTAGGATTAGGGTTAGGCGGTAGGGAGAGGGTTAGGATTAGAGTTAGGTTTGGTTTAGGGTTAGGACTCAGTTTGCGCTAGTGTTAGGGTTAGGGTTAAGGTTAGGATAGAATAGGTTAGGGTTAGAGTTAGGATTAGGATTAGGGTTCAGTTTAGGTTTAGAGTTGAGGTTAGGGTAGATTAGGGTTAGGGTTAGGGTTAGGGTTAGGGATAGGGTTAGGGTTAGGATTAGGGTTCAGTTTAGGCTTAGAGTTAAGGTTAGGATAGATTATGTTATGTGTTTGGATTAAGGTTAGGGTAAGGGTTCAGTTTAGGGTTAGTCTTAGGGACAGTGTTATGGTTAGGGTTTGTGTTAGGTCAGTTTTATGGTCAGAGTTATGGTTAGGGTTTGAATTAGGGATTGGGCTAGGGTTAAGGTTACAGTAAGGCATAGTGTTAGGGTCTGTGTTATAGTTAGGATTGGGTTTAGGCTCGAGGTAGGATTCCGGTTAGGGTTAGGGTCAGAGTTAGGGTTAGGGTTAGGGTTAGGGTTAGGGTTACGGTCAGGGTTAGGGTTAGGTTTAGGGTTTAGGTTAGAGTTAGGGTTAGGGTTACGGTCAGGGTTAATGTTAGGGTTAGGGTTAGGGTTAGGGTTAGGGTTATGAGTCGGGTCAGTGTTATGGTGCAGGTTATGGTTCAGGTTCAGGTTTGGGTTAGGGTTAGGGTTAGGGTCATGGTTAGGTTTAGGGTTAGATTTCGGTTTTGGGTTTGGCTGAGGGTCCCTGTTGGGGTAAGTCTCAGTCATATGGTCTGTGTTGAGGTTTGGGTTGGTGTTAGTGTTCTGGTTAAGGGTCGGGTTAACGTTAGGGATAGGTTCAAGGTTAGGGTTTGGGTTAGCACTGGTTTATGGTTAGGTTTAGATTTTGGGTTAGGATTTGGTTTAGAATTGGGTTAAGGTTAGGTTTAAGGTTAGGGTTGGGGTTGGGGTTGGAGTTAGGGTTTGGGTTAAATTTGGGTTAGTGTTATGGTTAGGGTTAGGGTTAGGATTAGAGTTCCGGTTAGAATTGGGTTAGGGCTAGTGTTAGGGTTCTGGTTAGAATTGTGTTAGGGCTTGGTGTTTGGACTAGCGTTAGAATTGGGTTAGAGTTAGGGTTAGGGATCAGGTAGTGTTAGGGTTAGGGTTACGGTTACGGTTACGGTTAGGGTTAGCATAAGGAATATGGTTGGGGTAGTGTTAGGGTTAGGGTTAGGGTTAGGATTAGGGTTCGGGTTAGAATTGAGTAAGGGTTAGGGTTAGAGTTTGGGTTAGAATTGGGTTAGAGTTAGGGTCCGGGTTAGAATTTGGTTAGGTCTAGGGTTAGGGCTTGGGTTCGGGTTAGGGTTAGGTTTAGGGTTACTGTAATGAATAGGGTTATGGCTCGGGTTAGGGTTAGGGTTAGGGTTAGTGTAAGGAATTTGTTAGGGATATGGTTAGGGTTAAGGTTAGGGTTAGAATTGTGTTAGGGTTAAGTTTAGGGTAAGGAATAGGGTTAGGGGTAGTGTTAGGTTTAAGGTTAGGGCTAGGGCTAGGGTTAGGTTTAGGGTTAGGGTTAGGGTTCGGTTTAGAATTGTGTTAGGGTTAGGGTTAGGGTTAGAGTTTGGGTTAGAATTGGGCTAGGGTTAGTGTAAGGAATAGGTTAGGGATATGGTTAGGGTTATGGTTAGAGTTTGGGTTAGGGTTAGAGTTAGAATTGGGTATGGGTTAGGGTTAGTGTTTGGGTTAGGGTTAGGGTCAGGGTTCAGGTTTGAGTTGGGTTAGGGTTAGTGTGATAGGGTTAGGGTTAGGTTTAGATTTGTGTTAGGGTTAGGGTTAGGGTTAGGGTTAGGATTGGTGTTTGGGTTAGCATTGGGTTAAGGCTCGGGTTCGGGTTCGAATTGGGTTAGGTTTAGGGTTAGAGCTCGGGTTAAGGTTATGGTTAGTGTTAGGAATAACGTTTGGGACAGTATTAGGTATAGGGTTAATCGTAGGGTTAGGGTTAGAGTTAGGGTTAGGGTCAGTATTAGGGTTAGGGTTATGGTTAGGTTTAGGGTTAGGGTTAGGTTAGGGTTAGGGTGAGGGTTTGGGTTAGGGTTAGGGTTAGGGTTTGGGATGGGTTTAGGGCTAGGTTTGGGGTTAGGGTTAGAGTTAGGGTCAGACTTAGAGCTCTGTTTTGAGTTTGGTTTATGGTTCGGGTCAGGGTTAGAGTTGGGGTCCGGTTAGTATCGGGGTTAGGTTTAGAATTGGGTAAGGGTTAGGGTTAGGGTTAGAATTTGGGTTAGAATTCGGTTAGAGTTCAGACTGGTTAGAATTGGGTAAATGTTAGTGTTAGAATTTGGTTTAGAATTGGGTTAGGGTTCAGACAGGTTAGAATTGGGTTAGGGTTCAGACAGGTTAGAATTGGGTTAGGGTTAGGGTTAGTGTAATGGAAAAAGGTTAGGGTTAGGGTTAATGAAAGGAATAGGGTTAGGGACATGGTTAGGATTATGGTTAGGGTTAGGTTTACAATTAGTGTTAGGGTCAGTGTTAGGGATTGTGGTTAGCATTGGGTTAGGGTTAGGGTTAGGGTTAGGGTTTGGTTATGGGTTTGAGTTATGGTTAGGGTTTGGGATGGGGTTAGGGTTGGTGTTAGGGTTTGGGTTAGGGTTAGGGTTAGGGTTAGGATTAGGGTTAGGGTTAGGGTTAGGGTTAGGTTTTGGGTTAGGGTTAGTGTTAGGGTTAGGGTCAGGGTTTGGGTTAGGGTTAGGGTTAGGGTTAGGGTCAGGGTTAGTGTTAGGGTTTGGGTTAGGGTTAGTGTTAGGGTTAGGGTTAGGGTTAGGCTTTGCCACATTTCCTCATTATCACATTCTAAAACTTTTCACCAACTGAGAAGGTCTTTGGGATGTGCTGAGAATAGGCGAACTGCGATGTAAGTCTTTGAAGCTGACAGGAAGGAATCTGGTGAACATTTGGGTCAGGGAGGAATGGAATGAATTGATGATGTGGCACAGGTGGCTAGATGCTGAAGAGGGGATTGAGTCACCCTTGACATACAATGCGCCAGCAAAATATTGCGGATTCTGGAATTCTGAAACAAGACTGAAACCTCCAGCAGCAACTTTGATGAGAACAAAGTTCGCATATTATCAGAGGATCGTGGAAATCAATTGTGCTGAGTAACTTCTTCATGTGCTGTAAATCCTGTGCAGGGGTTTACTGAATTACTCAGCATTTCGAGCTGGTTCCCAGTCCTTTATCTGCTCCTGTTTCCCTGTGTTCTCCTGCAGGTCTCTCCTTGTTAGATGGTCTCATTGGCTGATGGCCAATTCAGATATACTCCACATCACCACTAGATGGTGCCCTGAGCCCATCCTTGTGGGCAGAGTATTCCAAATGGAGCCTCTATTCTGGGAAGAGAATTGCCAGGGGAAGGACATGCAGTATTGGAAAGAGAACTTTGTTGACAAATTATTGCACCTCCAGGAGAGTGTGCAATGGAAAAGAGGGCTGTTGGAACCAAGATTAAGTGTAAAGATATCGGGGAAGTGTTACGTTGTCCCAACGGGGTCATAGAACCTATGCAAACAGGGAGAGGCCATTCAGCCCCTCAAGCCTCCTGCTGATCTCATCATAGCCTCAACTCCACTTTCCTGCCCGCTCTCCATAACCCATTACTAATTTAAAATGGGTCTGCCTCCTTTTTTGAGCGTAATTTTGAACATTACTTTATCTCTTTATTAATTATGTTATACTGAGAAGAATTGCAAAGCTGTGTTGTTCTGTCTTTTTTTTTTCTGTCAGTATCTAACACCTTTGTACCTAAGATGGTGCTGGGATGCTGGGAATGGTGATATTGTATATTTTTCATGGTATTCCTCCGGACTCTGGGGAAGTGAATTTCACAAAATTCATGACCCTTTGTGTAAAGTAATTGCTCCTCATCCCTGTGCTAAATCTGCTACTCCTTCTTCTAAAACTATCACCTCTCCTTCTCAATTGTCCCACATGAGAAAACATCAACTTTACGTCTACTTTGTCAATTCCCTTTTGCACTTCAATTAGATCTCCCCTCATTCTTCCAAACTGAGAGAGGTCGGGCCTACACTGCTCAACCTCTCTTCAGGAGCAAACCCCTCCAGCCCAGGAATCAATCTCATTAACCTCCTCTGAACTGCCTCCAACATAACTAAATCCCTCGCCAAGTAAAGGGACCACAATTGTCCACAATTCTCCAGATTAAACATAGGCATTGGGTTGGGATTTCACAAAAATGCAACTTTGGAATTCTTTGGAAACTTGTGTTTAACAGGTTATGATGTTGAATTAAGCAGCATTTCAGAGATCTACAAGGGTTTTGACCGTAAATCTACAGTTTAATACAAACAACGGCTTCCACATTTCCTACCTGGGCACATACCCTGTTCCAGAGCCCAATGGGAAAGAGCGTAACTTCTTTATCTTCAGCCAATCACCAAATGACAATGAAAAGAAGCACTCACCAGGGACACAGTGATGGTAACAGAAACCAGAGGGGTGAGACAGTCAATCAGAATGGGGTTAGAGGTGCGATGGTCATCCATCAGACCCCACCGTTCCTACCTTTCTCAAAGGTTTCAACGGGAGGAGCACCAAGTGATTCTATCATTAAACCATCAACATATCACCCACTTCATCAGCCTGACAGATAACGATAAGCACGCAACACGGGAACCACCCAACACGGGAACCACCCAACACGGGGACCACCCAACATGGGAACCACCCAACACGGGAACCGCCCAACACGGGAACTGACCAACACGGGGACAACCCAACACGGGAACCACCCAACATGGGAATCACCCAACACAGGAACAGCCCAACATGGTAACCACTCAACACAGGAACCACCCAGCACAGGAACTGCCCAACACAGGAACCACCCAACACAGGAACCGCCCAACATGGGAACCACCCAACACGGGAACCACCCAACATGGGAACCACCCAACATGGGAACCACCCAACATGGGAACCACCCAACACAGGAACCGCCCAACATGGGAACCACCCAACACGGGAACCACCCAACATGGGAACCACCCAACATGGTAACCACTCAACACAGGAACCACCCAACACAGGAACCGCCCAACATGGGAACCACCCAACACGGGAACCACCCAACATGGGAACCACCCAACATGGTAACCACTCAACACAGGAACCACCCAACACAGGAACTGCCCAACACAGGAACCACCCAACACAGGAACTGCCCAACACAGGAACCACCCAACACAGGAACCGCCCAACACAGGAACCACCCAACACGAGAACAGCACAACACGGGAACCACCGAACACGGGAACCACCCAACATGGGAACCATCCAACACGGGAACCACCCAACACGGGAATCGCCCAACATGGGAACTGACCAACACGGGGACCACCCAACATGGGAACCACCCAACACGGGAGCCACCCAACACGGGAACCACCCAACATGGGAACCACTCAACATGGGAACCACCCAACATGGCAACCACTCAACACGGGAACCACCCAACACGGGAACCGACCAACACGGGAACCACCCAACACGGGAATCGCCCAACATGGGAACTGACCAACACGGGGACCACCCAACATGGGAACCACCCAACACGGGAGCCACCCAACACGGGAACCACCCAACATGGTAACCACTCAACACGGGAACCACCCAACATGGGAACCACTCAACATGGGAACCACCCAACATGGCAACCACTCAACATGGGAACCACCCAACATGGCAACCACTCAACACGGGAACCACCCAACTCGGGAACCACCAACACGGGAACCACCCAACACGGGAACCGACCAACACGGGAACCGACCAACATGGGAACCACCCAACATGGGAACCACCCAACATGGGAACCACCCAACACGGGAACCGACCAACACGGGAACCACTCAACACAGGCACCACCCGACACAGGAACCGCTCAACACGCGAACCACTCAACACGGGAGCCACCCAACACGGGAGCCACCCAACACGGGGACCACCCAACACAGGAACCACCCGACACAGGGACCACCCAACACGGAAACCACTCAACACGGGGACCACCCAACACGAGAACTGCCCAACACGGGAAACGCCCAACACAGGAACCATGCAACACGGGGACCACCCAACATGGGAACCACTCAACACAGGAACCACTCAACACGCGAACCACTCAACATGGGAACCACCCAACACGGGAACCACCCAACATGGGAACCACCCAACAAGGTAACCACCCAACATGGGAACCACCCAACACGGGAACCACCCAACATGGGAACCACCCAACACGGTAACCACCCAACACGGTAACCACCCAACACGGGAACCACTCAATATGTGAACCACTCAACATGAGGACCACCCAACACAGGAACCACTCAACATAGGGACCACTTAACATGGGAACCGCCCAACACAGGAACCACCCAACACGGGAACCGCTCAACACAGGAACTACCCAACATGGGAACCGCCCAACACGGGAACAGCAACATGGGGACCACTCATCATGGGGAACCATTCAACACAGGAAACACTCAACTGGGGGTTCACACAACAAGGGACCACCCAACACGGGAACAACCAACACAGGAACCACCCAACACAGGTACCACCCAAAATGGGAACCACCCAAAATGGGAACCACCCAAAATGGGAACCACTCAACACAGGGACCACTCAACACAGGGACCACTTAACACGGGAACCGCCCAACACAGGAACCACCCAACATGGGAACTGCCCAACATGGGAACAACTCAACACGGAAACCACTCAACATGGGAACCGCCCAACACGGGAACACCCAACACAGGAACCACCCAACACAGGGACCACTCAACACAGGAACCACCCAACACAGGAACTACCCAACATGGGAACAACTCAACACGGAAACCACTCAACAAGGGAACCGCCCAACACGGGAACCACCCAACACGGGAACCACCCAACACGGGAACCACCCAACACAGGAACCACCCAACACGGGAACCACCCAACACGGAAACCACCCAACACAGGAACCACCCAACATGGGCACCACCCAACACGGGAACCACCCAACACGGGAACCACCCAACATGGGCACCACCCAACACGGGAACCACCCAACACGGGAACCACCCAACACAGGAACCACCCAACATGGGAACCACCCAACACAGGAACCACCCAACATGGGCACCACCCAACACGGGAACCACCCAACACAGGAACCACCCAACATGTGCACCACCTAACACGGGAACCACCCAACACGGGAACCACCCAACACGGGAACCACCCAACACGGGAACCACTCAACACAGGAACCACTCAACACGGTAACCACTCAACACAGGAACCACTCAGTATGGGAACCACCCAACACAGGAACCACCCAACACGGGAACCACCCAACATGGGCACCACCCAACACAGGAACCACCCAACACGGGAACCACCCAACACAGGAACCACCCAACAAGGGCACCACCCAACACAGGAACCACCCAACACGGGAACCACCCAACACAGGAACCACCCAACATGGGCACCACCCAACACGGGAACCACCCAACACAGGAACCACCCAACATGTGCACCACCTAACACGGGAACCACCCAACACGGGAACCACCCAACATGGGAACTACCCAACACGGGAACCACCCAACACAGGAACCACCCAACATGTGCACCACCTAACACGGGAACCACCCAACACGGGAACCACTCAAAACGGGCACCACCCAACACGGGAACCACTCAACACAGGAACCACTCAACTCGGTAACCACCCAACACAGGAACCACCCAACATGGGAACCACTCAACACGGGAACCATCCAACACGGGAACCACCCAACACGGTAACCACCCAACATGGTAACCAATCAACATGGGAAACACTCAACAGGGGAACCACTCAACACGGTAACCACTCAACAGGGGAACCACTCAACATGGGAACCACCCAACACAGGAACCATCAAACACGGGAACCCCTCAGTATGGGAACCACCCAACACAGGAACCACCCAACATGGGAACCACTCAACACGGGAACCATCCAACACGGGAACCACCCAACACAGGAACCATCAAACAGGGGAACCACTCAGTATGGGAACCACCCAACACAGGAACCACCCAACATGGGAACCACTCAACACGGGAACCATCCAACACGGGAACCACCCAACACGGTAACCACCCAACAGGGGAACCACCCAACACGGTAACCATCCAACATGGTAACCAATCAACATGGGAAACACTCAACAGGGGAACCACTCAACGCGGTAACCACCCAACAGGGGAAACACCCAACACGGTAACCACCCAACAGGGGAACCACTCAACATGGGAACCACCCAACACAGGAACCACCCAACACAGGAACCACCCAACAAGGGCACCACCCAACACAGGAACCACCCAACACAGGAACCACCCAACAAGGGCACCACCCAACACAGGAACCACCCAACACGGGAACCACCCAACACGGGAACCACTCAACATGGGAACCACCCAACACAGGAACCACCCAACACAGGAACCACCCAACAAGGGCACCATCCAACACAGGAACCACCCAACACGGTAACCACTCAACACGGGAACCACTCAACATGGGAACCACCCAACACAGGAACCACCCAACACAGGAACCACCCAACAAGGGCACCACCCAACACAGGAACCACCCAACACGGGAACCACCCAACACGGGAACCACTCAACATGGGAACCACTCAACATGGGAACCACCCAACACGGGAACCACCCAACACAGGAACCACCCAACACGGGAACCACCCAACATGGGAACTACCCAACATGGGAACCACCCAACACGGGAACCACCCAACATGGGAACCACCCAACATGGGAACCACCCAACACGGGAACCACCCAACACAGGAACCACCCAACACGGGAACCACCCAACATGGGAACTACCCAACATGGGAACCACCCAACACGGGAACCACCCAACATGGGAACTACCCAACATGGGAACCACCCAACACGGGAACCACCCAACATGGGAACTACCCAACATGGGAACTACCCAACATGGGAACCACCCAACACGGGAGCCGACCAACACAGGAACCACCCAACACGGGAACCACCCAACACGGGAGCCGACCAACGCAGGAACCACCCAACACGGGAACCACCCAACATGGGGACCACCCAACATGGGGACCACCCAACACAGAAACCACCCAACACAGGAACTACCCAACACAGGAACCACCCAACACGGGAGCCGACCAACACAGGAACCACCCAACACAGGAACCACCCAACACGTGAACCGCACAACATGGGAACCACCCAACACGGGAACCACGCAACAGGGGAACCACCCAACACAGGAACCACCCAAAACGTGAACCGCCCAACATGGGAACCACCCAACACAGGAACCACCCAACATGGGAACCACCCAACACGGAAACCACGCAACACAGGAACCACACAACAGGGGAACCACCCAACATGGTAACCAATCAACACAGGAACCATCCAACACGAGAAACACTCAACATGGGAACCACTCAACACAGGAACTACCCAACATGGGAACCACTCAATACGGTAACCACTCAACACAGGAACCACCCAACACGGTAACCAATGAACATGGTAACCAATGAACATGGGCACCACCCAACTCGGGAACCACCCAACATGGGGACCACTCAACACAGGAAGTACCCAACAGGGGAACCACTCAACATGGGAGCCACTGAACATGGGGACCGCCCAACACAGTAACCACCCAACACAGTAACCACCCAACACGGGAACCGCCCAACACGGGAACCGCCCAACACGGGCACCACCCAACACAGGCACCATTCAACATGAGCACCACTCAGCATGGACAATGCAACTATAGAGATACGGGAGGGTAGGACGGGACAGAGAGGGAGACTCTTGTGTAAATGTGTCTGAACCCTTTGTCATGTTATCTGTGTTTCCAATTAAAGCAGCAATGAACAAGCCCCACACATCAAGGGACCAATAGCAAAAGAGAAAGGAGGAAACCAGAGAGGAATAAAGGAAATGAGCAGGGGTAGGCCATTCAGCCCCTTGAGCCTGCTCCCCCCTTCAATATAAACACGGCTGACCATCCAATGCAGTCCCTGAGTCCTCACTTTTTCCCCTTTCCCTTGGATCCCTTTGGCCATAAGAAGTATATTGAACTCCTTCCTGAAAAAATTCAATGTCCTGACCACACCGCTCTTTGGCAGAGAATTCCACAGGCTCCCCCACTCTCTGGGTGAAGACATTTCTCCTCAGCTCAGTCCTATCCCATTATCCTGGTTCGGGACTCCCTGGTCATCAGGAACACTCTTCATGTCTTTATCCTGACCAGTCCGTACGAGAAACGTATAGGCCTTTTATGAACCACCACCCGCTCTCTCATTCCTCTAAACCCCAGTGAATATAGTCCCAATCTCTCTCCATGTGTCATCCTGAGAGGGAGGGGAATTAAATTGGAATGGGGTCAGAGGAGATTGAACCTTAGATACAGAGTCCAATGGGGATTCCCTGCTCTCAGTCAACTCTCATGCAGTCCCCAAACAAATGGCCATTCAGCCCATCGAGTTCACACCGGCCTGCTGAAGAGCATCCCATCCAGACCCACCCTTATCCCTGAGTTCCCCACAGCTAACCCAGCAGAACGCTATGGGGCAGTTTAGTATGGCCGATCCACCCTAACCTGCATGTCCTTGGGCTGTGGAGAGGGAGACCCACACAGTCAGTTGTCTGAGGGTGGAATCGAACCCTGGGTCCCTGGTACTGTGAGAGGCTGCGGTGCTAACCACTGAGCCGCCGTACCACCCAATGGGCAACACCGCAAGTCCAGTCTGACTCTGAATTCTGAAAAAGAGTTACGTTGGACTCGAAACGTTAGCTCCGCTGTCAGACTTGCTGAGTTTCTCCAGCGGTTTCTGCTTTTCTTTCAGATTTCCAACGTCCACAATTCTGGTTTTCATTTTCGGTCTGGAGCCTGGTTTTGCCGACTGGTTCTTAAAGGGACCTGCCCTTGTCACAATAACTTGGAGCCATTTAATAAGAAAGCCTAGTGAGGGAGGGACCAGGTGACTGCGGGAGCACACAGAGTAAACAATGCAGTGATCTAGGGAGAAAGCACAGAGACAACAACAACATCTCTTGTTTATATAGCTGCCTTTACATCATACGCCGTCCCAAGGTGCCACTGGCAGGGTCATGTGGGTTGATACTTAAAGACACGTCGCTCTATCACACCTTTCCTGACTACTGGATGTGTCAAAGGGATTTAACATCCAGTGAAGCACTTCCCGAAATGGTCAGTGTTGCTTGTCACGTGGCCAAGGGGTGCACAGCACGATCCCACAAACAGATGCTGGCCAGATAACCCGTGTCGCGCTTTTCTTGCCAACGTTTCGAGTCGGTGGATCCCAGCGGTAGATCCCAGCGGTAGGGGGCAAGCCGATGTTTGGCATCATTCCTGGTGATCCAGGGAATGGGCCGTGGATCTGAGTTTGCACTGAATGTGAACTCAGTCTGGAACCGTGAAACTGTTGCCAATCGTTAGGCAAAACCACAGGGTTGAGGGGGGTTTGCTGGCTGGGCTGCTGTTTATAACCCCCATCCCTAATTGGCCCAGAGGGCATTTAAGAGTCAACCACATCGCTGTGGGTCTGGAGTCACGTGTAGGCCAGACCAGGTAAGGTTGGTAGTTTCCTTCCCTAAAGGACATTAGTGACCCAGACGAGGTTTTTTTCGACAACAGTTTCATGGTCATCATTAGACTATTTTTGAAATGAAAAATCCAGTTTATTATTGAACTAAAAGTCCACCATCTGCCATGGTGGGATTTGAACCCAAGTCCCAAAAGCAAGGGCTGGCTCTCTGGATTAATAGCAGCAAGACTCCTAGGAGACAAACTGCCCTCCTTACCCAGTCTGGCCTACACGTGACTCCAGACCCCCAGCAGTCTGGCTGACACAGTTAGAGATGGGCAGTAAATTATCCCGTGGATGAATACTTTTTTTTAAAATGACTAGTTACCTGGCTCCACCAAACAGCCAGCACGGACCCGATGCAGTGAATGGCCTTCTTTCTGGCTGTATTGGTCGACAGCTGCTATCACCAGCGTGGACTGAATGGCCCACCGCCGAGATACGGTGAACTCTGACACATTCCGTGTGGAAATTAAAAACCGCCCGCTAGGCTGTTTCGGGGCAGGGTTATTCAGAAGGAGAATGACCACAATGAATTCCTCAGCACAGGGAAGAAAAACACACCGATGGTGCGAGACTAGGCCCAGGTACTTGGGCAGCCTGGGGCCTAGGGTGACACAATCTCAGGAACTGGGCGTTCCCCTTGACCCCCCAGAGCACAGAGGAGTCAGCGGGGAGCTTTACCAAACCCCCCTGAGGAAGGGAGGCTTTCACTTGAGGCGGGGTTTGGGGAATTGGGAATCATTCCCATTTGACTCAAAAGAAGGGACCTCAAGGGGAATGACCACGAATGCCCCTTGTACTGTTGGTTCATTGGCCTAGTAACCCTGGGACCTTTCACCCCTCCTCTCACTCAATTACCCGAAAGGTGGCTCAGTGGTTAGCACTGCTGCCTCACGGCGCCAGGGACCCGGGTTCGATTCCAGCCTCGGGCGACTGTCTGTGTGGAGTTTGCACATTCTCCCCGTGTCTGTGTGGGTTTCCTCCGGGTGCTCCGGTTTCCTCCCACAGTCCAAAGTTGTGCAGGCCAGGTGAATAGCCATGCTAAATTTCCCGTAGTGTAAGGTGCATTAGTCAGGAGCAAATGTAGGGAATGGGTCTGGGTGGGTTGCTCTTCGGAGGGTCAGTGTGGACTTGTTGGGCTGAAGGGCCTGTTCCCACACTGTAGGGGCTTTAATCTAATCTCAGGGCTGCTGAGAAACAGGGGTGATGTGGCCCTGGCTCTGCCTCTGCAAAACCAGACCTCTAGGGGAGTGACTGTACATTAGCCTAGTAACCCCCTGGGGACCTTTCACCTCTCCACTCACCCAATAGCCCCAAAGGTGAAAGAACTCAAATAGGTGGGCATTTGGGATTAGCGATCCGAACTGCGACCTGGACATGTCTGGATTTCGCTGCTTGGTGTTTTTCCCGGTTACAGTTATCCGAACACCGATTATCTTGAATTTCGGATTATCCAAACAAGATTTCAAGGTGCTGATGCTTGGGTAAACAGCGAACATTTGGTTATCCGAACAAAATATTCCCCTGCCGTGTCGTAGGGACAATTGAGGTTGCCAGTGCAGTTGGAAAACTAAGCCTGTCCTGCTGCAGATTTCCATAAATCCAGCCTTTGTGCAGCACAACAGGCTGTCTTCATCCTCTATGGGCTCCTGCTTTACTCCTATGTCCCAATGCTGTTGGAATGCTCTGGGAGACTGGGTTTGGAAATCCAAGGTCAACGGCAGGAAAACGTAACGCCAGCTTGCAATCTCTCTCCTGCCGACGGGGAATCACTTGAATTGGAATTAGAATCAGAATCCCTACAGCATGGAAACAGGCCCTTCAGCCCAACAAGTCCACACTAACCCATTCCCCTACTATTCTACATTTACCCCTGAGTAATGCACCTAATCTACACATCACTGAACGTCTTGAGCAATTTAGCACGGCCAATTCACCTCATCTGCACATCTTTGGATGGTGAGAGGGAACCCACACTGACACGGGGAGAATGTGCAAACTCCACACAGACAGTCACCCGAGGGTGGAATCGAACCTGGGTCCCTGCCACTGTGAGGCAGCAGTGCTAACCACTGAGCCACCGTGCCACACCAAGGACTTAACAAAGGTTTGCTTCTTAGAAACATAGAACATAGGAGCAGGAGTAGGCCTTCGAAGCTATGCCACCATTCAATATGATCATGCAATCCCATTCCTGCTCTCTCTCTCTCTCTCCGTACCCCTTGATCCCTGTGAACTCTAATGAACTGGCCCCAACTGCTTCCTGTGGGAGAGAATTCCACTCTGAAGAAATTCTGCCTGACCTCAGTCCCAAATGGCTCAGCCCTCATCCTTAAACTGTGACCCCCAATTCTGGACTTCCCCAACATCGGGAACATTCTTCCCACATCTAGTCTGCCCAGTCCCATCAGGATTTAAACGTTTCAGTGAGATCACCGCCTCAATTCTTCTAAACTCCAGTGAGTACAAGCCCAGCCAATCCCGGTTTGGGGTCGAAGGTTAGATGTGCCCAGTGCTGCCCACTCCAATAGCCCCATGTTCAGCTTTCTTTCTCTGTGGAGAAGGGGCAGTGCAGACATTGGAAACCTCCTTTTGCACTGTGACAGCCCCTTGACAGTCTGATTTCCAGGGGAAAGTGAGCACTGCAGATGCTGGAGATCAGAGTCCAGACGTGTGGCGCTGGATAAAGCACAGCATCTGAGGAGCAGGAGAATCAATGTTTCGGGCATAAGCCCTTCTTCAGGATTGAGGGGGTTGGTCCAAGGCATGTCCGTTGCTCCCGATGCGTCGGGGAGACAGGACGCCAACTTGAGGATCGTTTCAGAGAACATCTCTAGGACACCCTCACCCACCAGCCCCACCGCCCTGTGGGTGAATACTTCAACTCCCCCTCCCACTCCAACAAGGAGATGCAGGTCCTCCAAACCCGAACTACCCGACGCCTGAAGAACGCCTCATCTTCCGCCTCGGGACCCCTCCAACCACACGGGATCAATGTGAACTTCACTGATTTCCTCATTTCCCCTCCCCACCCACCTTATCCCAGATCCAACTTCCAACTCGGCACCGCCCTCATGACCTGCCAATCTTCCTTCCCACCTATCCACTCCACCCTCCTCTCCGACCTATCACCTTTCCCCCCCGACCTCCACCAACCTATCGCACTCTCAGCTACCTCCCCCCCCCCCACCCCAGCCCCATTCCCCCTCCCGTTTATCTCTCCCTTCCCTTGGCCCCTTCATTCCTGATGAAGGGCTACTGCCCGAAACGTCGACTCTCCTGCTCCTCGGATGCTGCCTGACCTGCTGTGCTTTTCCAGCGCCACACTTTTCGAATCTGATTTCCAATGTTACACTGAGCCAGAATGCACTCAGCCGACCTATTCAAACCAAGGTTTTGCTTAGTGTGGCAACCTAGTACACAAGGAGAGGGACTAATTGTTTAATTTTTCGATGACGTTTTAATTGTACTCAGTTCTAGAACTGACGATGGATCTTCCTCTCTTGCGGTAATAGTCAGTGACCCTCCGTCTCTTGACGGCCTGGGATCAAACCCCTTGTATCCCGAGGTGGGCAGAGATCGGAGGGGGTGTGGGGGGGGGGTTGCAGGTAGGTGAGGCCATTCTACAGGATGGCACACATTCCCTTGTCCCGGAAGGGGTTGTTAGCGTTCGGGACGGGAGTTACGAGGGGATCCTCCTTGGCATGTTCCTCGCAATACGCCAGGAGTTCAGCTGCAGCTTTGGAGACCTGCAGAGGGAGAGAGAGAGAGAGGGGGGGGGGGGGAAGAGAGAGAGAGAGGGAGAGAGAGAGAGTGGGAGATAAGTGTCACAAGGTGGAGAGGTGGAATCCTGGGCAGTTCAAACCCACTTCCATCTCCCTGTCTCAGAGAGTTATCACTGCAGGAGGCCATTGAACCCATCTACCCCATTCTGGAGTGGATCAAAAATGGCGGCACAGTGGCTCAGTGGTTAGCACTGCTGCCTCACAGTGCCAGGGTCCCAGGTTCAATTCCAGCCTCAAGCGACTGTCTGTGTGGAGTTTGCACATTCTCCCTGTGTCTGCAGGTGCTCCGGTTTCTTCCCACAGTCCAAAGATGAGCAGGTTAGGGTAGATTGGCCCATGGCTAAATTGTCCCCTAGTGTCCAAGGATGTGTGGGTTAGCCATAGGAAATGCAGGGAAAGGGAAGGGGACTGGTTTGGATGCCCTTCGAAGGGTTGGTGTGGACTTGATGGGCCGAATGGCCTGCCTCCACACTGTAGAGATTCAGTAGGTGGAGGGGGATGGATATCACCATGAGGAAGACACTACTGAAGGGATGGCCAGTTCAGCTCAGCGCTGAGTTACATGTCCACCGCATGCACTAAGGTAAAACGGAACAGCTGCTGTCTCACTGGAGAGAGATGGTGGGTTAACCTGAGGGTCACCACTCCTCGGGCGAGGGGAGAGGTTAGGAAGGAGAGTCCTACATGGTAACCTCAGCCGGTGATGGGAATTGAACCCTCGCCATTAGCGTCCCGTATTATGTTACAATGGAGCCGTACAGCCAACTGAGCGAACCAACCATGGGATGCACTTTGGAAACCTAGCCAATCAGCACGGACTTGATGCTGCTCCTGTGATCATGGGGGGAATTGCACGATCAACAGGTAAACCAGCTCAGCCCTGTCCATTCACTGGCACAAGAGGCAGAGCTAGGAATCCAGGAGCAATGGGAGGCCATTCAGCCCCTCGAGTGCCTTCTGCTGTTGGATGCAATGCTGACCGGTCTGTACCCCAGCTCTGCTTGCCTCCCTGATACTCCCCAACCTCCTCCTAACCAAAACTGAAATTGAAAGATTAACTCTGTTTCACTCTGTCTCTGCCGAGATACCCAAGGTGTTTTTGTTTTCGGTTCAGGTTTTCAGCATCCGTGAGTATTTTGTCAAACAAATCTCCAACTGGCAGCAAGCTCCCTTCCTGCGACTTCAAGATTTCCACAGCCCCCTCCCGTGAGGAGGTGTTTCTGAAATTCTTTGGCCAGGAGGGGCCTAGCAAATGTTTTTGAGCCTTTTGCAAGTCACTTCAATGGACTTGTTTGGCAACCTACCTCTCGGGGAGAGGTTGGGGAGCAGGCTGGACTTGAACACAGACCTCCTGGCCCAGAGGTAAAGGACACTATGACCGCACTACAAGCATCCTCAATTAAGTGGTTCAATGTGGCTATTTCAGAGTGAACCCTGTCGCTGTGGGCCCGGAATCACGTGTAGGCCAGACTGGGTAAGGTTGGCAGATTTCCACCACCTGGTGACTGAACCTGGTGAAATTTTACCTCAAACCAACAATACTCCCACAGTCAACCTCGTTCAGACTGGATTTCAATTGCATGTTTTTAACAAATGAAGTTTAAATTCCACTCACATCTGCCCCTCTTGAAATTTGAACACCAAGCTAGGCCTCGTGGGACATTACAGCTACCACCGACCTCCCACCCACCTATCAGCCCTTCTCTGTCCCCTGGGTGGGGGAGGGAGGGCTTTGGGATGTGAGGTGGTTTGACGAGACAGGGGATGTTTTCAAGGTGGGGGCGGTGTTTCAGGAGAGGGAGAGAAGGGTGGGCTCCAAGTCATGGGCCAAGGGGTAAGTGGGGGTGAGAGGGGGCTTCAGGACGAAAGGGGAAGGAGGGGGTGAGGCCGTGTAGCAAATGCGACCGCATTTACATAGCGCCCTCCGATGCTGCCAAATGTCCCGCGGTTGCCTCACCCAGGCTGAAGGCCGAGGAGGTGTGGGAGGGGACCCAAAACAAAAAGGAGAGAGGGGCTTCAGGAAACAGGAAGTTGTCGGGGAGGTGAGGACCCACTCATCATTGTTGGGGTGAGAGAATAGGGCAGGGGCAAACAAAATAGGAGAAGGTGTAGGGGGTGGGGAGGTCTCCGAGGGGCTCCAAGTTGGAGGAGGCTACAGATAGAGGGGCAGGGAGGAGGCGTTTTCATGTTAAGGATTAGAATGAGGAATCCCAGGTGGCAATGGGCCAGGAGTTGGCCAATGAGCTGGGAATTGGCCAATGGGCGTGGTGTTGGCCAATGGGTGAGGTGTTCGCTAATGGGCCAGGAGTTGGCCAATGGGCTAGGATTTGGTCAAAGGCTAGGAATTGGCCAATGGGTGTGGTGTTGGCCAATGGACACAGGCTGATGTGAGAATCTCGGAGTCAGGGCGTCGCCCTGCATCTTGGAGGGTATCTGGCCCTGGGATTGCGAAGATTCCCAATTCCCACGGGTCTGCCCTGGGCAAGCGGACGCCTCACCTGCATTCTGTCGATGTGGACCTCCAGCTTCAGCTGCTCCACGGCCATCCGTGCCTCTGCTATCTTGGCCGTCTGATTGGGCATCTCGTCTCACTCAGCTCGCGACCCCCTCCACCTGAAAGACACAACATGTTGGAGGGAAACGTGGCCCACGTGGAGAGAGAGAGAGAGAAAACGTTGCACCTCCCCAGCTCGACTTACACACAACCCCTCCACCGGTAAAGGGGGTGGGCTTCTGAAGCGTCATGACGACAAGGGAACCATGGCGCCCATGTTGTGCCCATTTGGGCACCTCATCGATATCTTCACAAATAAATACAATAGATGGGAATCTCAACACTATCCCAAAACGCAGCACCTGCTTGATAGACCTTAAGAAATAGGAACAGGCGTAGGCCATTCAGCCCCTCCATCATTACCCTCATGGCTGATCCTCACCCACCACCAACGCTCAGTTGCAGCAGTGTGTACCAATGGGCGATGAGTTGGCCAATGGAGGTGGTGTTGGCCAATGGGCACAGGCTGATGGGAGAATCTCAGAGTCTGAGGACAGGCTAGATGAACCAATGCTCCTCAGGCAGCACCTTCCAAACCCACGACCACTTCCACCCAGAAGGACAAGGGCAGCAGATACATGGGAACACCACCCCCTGCAAGTTCCCCTCCACTCGCCATCCCAACAGGGAAATATATCGCCGTTCCTTCAGTGTCACTGGGTCAAAATCCTGGAATTCCCTCCCTAAGGGCATTATGGGTGTTCTCCAATCCTCCCTGAAAAACATGGTGACAGTCCCCCCCCCCCCTCACCCCAACACACTAACTCATGGGAATATCGAGCCCCAAGAACACATACGAAGAGTCTACTGAAGGTGACAACCATCTCTGACAGGCCCAGGTAGGTCCAAGGGCCAAGAATGGAAGTGATGCAAGGGTCCACCCCATCACCATCTCCTTGCCCCAGCCACGGGTACGTGGGTCAGACATTGGACTGGGCATCACTGTAGGAGCCTGACCTTGGAAATGGGAGGATGGCACACTCCGTGTTCAGGGACTACTGAGGAAGGGGGCTCTGGTCTCTGAACATCAACTCTCCAAGCAACAGCACACAGTGTTCAAAGATCAAATGCTTTTGGTTTGTGTGTGAGAGAGAGAGTGTGTGTGTATGTGTGTGTGTGTGAGAGTGTGTGTATATGTGTGAGAGAGAGAGTGTGTGTGTGTGTGTATGTATGTGTGTGTGTGAGAGAGAGAGTGTGTGTCTGTAAGAGAGAGAGAGTGTGTGTATGAGAGTGTGTGTGTATGTGTGTGTGTGAGAGTGTGTGTGAGAGAGAGTGTGTGTGTGAGAGTGTGTGTGTGTGTGTGAGAGAGAGTGTGTGTGTGTGTCTGTAAGAGAGAGAGAGTGTGTGTATGAGAGTGTGTGTGTATGTGTGTGTGTGAGAGTGTGTATGTGTGTGAGAGAGAGAGTGTGTGTGTGTGAGAGAGAGTGTGTGTGTCTGTAAGAGAGAGAGAGTGTGTGTATGAGTGTGTGTGTATGTGTGTGTGTGAGAGTGTGTGTATGTGTGTGGGAGAGAGAGTGTGTGTGTGAGAGAGAGTGTGTGTGTCTATGAGAGAGAGAGTGTGTGTGTCTGTGAGAGAGAATGTGTGTGTGTGTGTGTCTGTGAAAGAGTATGTGTATGTGTGTGTGTGATAGTGTGTGTATGTGTGTGAGAGAGAGTATGTGTGTGTGAGAGAGTGAGTGTGTCTGTGAGAGAGAGTGTGTGTCTGTAAGAGAGAGAGAGTGTGTGTGTCTGTAAGAGAGAAAGAGTGTGTGTATGAGAGTGTGTGTGTATGAGAGTGTGTGTGTATGTGTGTGTGTGAGATTGTGTGTATGTGTGTGAGAGAGAGAGTGTGTGTGAGAGAGAGTGTGTGTCTGTAAGAGAGAGAGAGTGTGTGTGTCTGTAAGAGAGAAAGAGTGTGTGTATGAGAGTGTGTGTGTATGAGAGTGTGTGTGTATGTGTGTGTGTGAGATTGTGTGTATGTGTGTGAGAGAGAGAGTGTGTGTGAGAGAGAGTGTGTGTCTGTGAGAGAGAGAGTGTGTGTGTCTGTGAGAGAGAATGTGTGTGTGTCTGTGTGAGAGAAAGTGTGTGTGTGTGTCTGTGAGAGAGTGTGTGTGTGTGATAGTGTGTGTATGTGTGTGAGAGTGTGTGTGTGTCTGTGAGAGAGAGTGTGTGTATCTATGAGAGAGAGTGTGTGTGAGTGTGAGAGAGAGTGAGTGTGTGTGTGTCTGTGAGAGAGTGTGTGTGAGAGAGTGTGTGTCTGTGAGAGTGTGTCTGTGAGAGAGAGAGAGTGTGTGTATGTGTGTGTGTGAGAGTGGATGTATGTGTGTGAGAGAGTGTGTGTGAGGGAGAGAGAGTGTGTATGTCTGTGAGAGAGAGAGTGTGTGTGTGTGTGAGAGAGTGTGTGTGAAAGAGAGAGTGTCTGTGAGAGAGAGTGTGTGTGTGAGAGAGGGAGTGTGTGTGAGAGAGGGAGTGTATGTGTGTCTCTGTGAGAGAGAGTGTGTGTGTGTGTCTGTGAGAGAGAGAGTGTGTGTGTGAGAGTGTGTGCATGTGCATGAGAGAGTGTGTGTGAGAGAAAGAGTGTGTATGTCTGTGAGAGTGTGTGTGTGAGAGTGTGCGTGAGAGAGAGAGAGAGAGTGTCTGTGAGAGAGACTGTGTGTGTGAGAGAGAGTGTCTGTGAGAGAGACTGTGTGTGTGAGAGAGAGTGTCTGTGAGAGAGACTGTGTGTGTGAGAGAGCATGTGTGAGAGAGAGTGTGTGTGTTGTGTGAGTGAGAAAGTGTGTGTGAGAGACTGTGTGTGTCTATGTGTATGTGAGTATGTGTGAGAGAGTGTGGGTTGGGGGGGGGTAAGGTGTATGGGGTGTTGGGCTCAACGGGGGCAGGAGTGTGGTGCTGAGGCCAGGACCAGATCAGACGTGGGGACCGAGAGGCCGAATGGCCTTCTCAGTCAGATGGAATTGATTGGTTGGAACTCTGGGGCACTGAGTGAAAGGATCAGCCTCATACCCCATTCCCCTCCCCTCAGCAGAACCCCCTCCTCCCTCAACCCACCCTGTTGTACAGGAGGATCTCATGGAGGGCATAGGCTGAAGCCTTGGGGGTACAGTGTGAGTCAGGCAGGGAGGGCAGGGCTGCACCCCCTCAGTGTGGGAGTCTCTGGAGTGGGATTCGAACCCCCTGCCTCCCAGATGGGTTGGGGAACAGGGAGTGTATTGAGCCGTCTGGAGAAACAATCACTGTTAACCAAAACTCAATCTATCACTAACTCTAACGATAACTGCTACTTGGTTAGTGTGAGTAAATGGTGCTCAGGGACTGTCCCTCCCTCACACAGGCTCACTCACTGATTACCGTCTCCTGCTCTGTGTGTAACTGTCTGCTCACACCGTGCAGATAAAGGTCATAGAGAGCGGAGCCCACAGTGACCAACATTAGTGCACAGCAAGAGCTCAGAATGGAGACCACCACCATCTCTCCCCAAAATACCCCTCTCCTCCCCTCACCCACACCCTCTCACATCACCACTGCCCTGCCCCGCGTTCCCACTCACTGCCTTTCTGTCTCTGTCCCCACCCTCACCTCCCCCTCACCCAACACCCCATCACCCAACACCCCATCACCCAACACCCCATCACTCACCTCCCCCTCACCTCCCCCGCCCTCACCTCCACCTCACCCAACACCCCATCACCCAACACCCCATCACTCAGCTCCCCCTTCACCTCCCCCACCCTCACCTCCCACTCACCCAACACCACCTCTCTCACCTCCCCTTCCATCACCTCCCCCTTACCCAAAGCCTCATTACACACCTCCCCCTCACTCACCTCCCCCTCACTCACCTCCCCCTCACTCACCTCCTCATGCCCCTCACTCACCTCTCTCATTCACCTCCCCTGCCCTCACCCAACACCCCATCACTCACCTCCCCCTCACTCACCTCCCCTTCACTTACCTCCCCCTCCCTCACCTCTCCTTCACCCACACCCACTCCCTCACCACCCCCTCCCTCACCTTCCCCTCACTCACCTCACACCTTCCCCTCACTCACCTTCCCCGATCACCTCCCCTCACTCAACTCCCCCTCCCTCATTTCCCCCTCACTGATCTACCCCCGTTACCTCCCCCTCACCCACTTCCCTCTCCCTCACTCACCTCCACCTCACCCACCTCCCTCTCCCTCCCTCACCTGCCCCTCACACACATGGAGAAAGTGAGGACTGCAGATGCTGGGGAGTCAGAGTTGAGAGTGTGTTGCTGGGAAAGCACAGCAGGTCAGGCAGCCTCCGAGGAGCAGGAGAGTCGACGTTTTGGGCAATAAGCCCTTCGTCAGTGCTTCCTGATGAAGGGCTTATGCCTGAAACGTCGATTCTCCTGCTCCTCGGAGGCTGCCTGACCTGCTGTGCTTTCCCAGCAACACACTCTTCGACTCCCCCTCACTCACCTCCCCTCACCCATCGCCCCCTCCTTCACCTCACCCATCGCCCTCACCTCCTTAGCCAACCATTCTCTCAGCTAAAGCCCCTCACCACGCTCCCCAACTCCATTCCCTCCATTTCATCCACTCCTATCCCTTCATCATGACTCTCACCCTCCCTCCTCCTTCCTACCTGCTCCTCTCCTGAGTATCTTTTATTCTGTGAAAACTCAATTCGATTAGATTTGACACCATAACTCAGTCCCAGGTAGCTGTTATTCTACATATAAACCCTCCCCCAAACTCCTTGATTAGATTACAGCCTATAATTCAGTCATGCACATATGTTATTGTATTTCTAAACCTCACCCCCACCCCCCCATCGATCCCCTCGATCAGATTCCAGTTTGCATCTCACTCCCGGGGTATCTATTATTCTATATATAAACCCCCCCAACCCCTCGATCAGATTCCAGTCTGTAACTCACTCCCAGGTATCTGTTATTCTGTATATAAACCAACCCGAACCACTCGATTAGATTCCAGTCTGTAACTCCCTTCCGGGGAGTTGCTATTCTGTATATAAACCCCCCGAACCCCTCGATTAGATTCCAGTCTGTAACTCCTTCCCGGGGAGCTGTTATTTTATATATGAACCCCCCCGATCCCCTCGGTTAGATTCCAGTCTGTAACTCCTTCCCGGGGAGCTGCTATTCTGTATATAAACCCCCCCGAACCCCTCGGTTAGATTCCAGTCTGTAACTCCTTCCCGGGGAGCTGCTATTCTGTATATAAACCCCCCCGAACCCCTCGGTTAGATTCCAGTCTGCAACTCCCTCCCAGGGAGCTGCTATTCTGTATATAAACCCCCCGAACCCCTCGGTTAGATTCCAGTCTGTAACTCCCTCCCAGGGAGCTGCTATTCTGTATATAATCCCCCCGAACTCCTCGATTAGATTCCAGTCTGTAACTCCCTCCCGGGGAGCTGCTATTTTGTATATAAACCCCCTGAACCCCTCAAATAGATTCCAGTCTGTAACTCCCTCCCGGGGAGCTGCTATTCTGTACATAAACCCCCTGAACCCCTCAATTAGATTCCAGTCTGTAACTCCCTCCCGGGGAGCTGCTATTCTGTACATAAACCCCCTGAACCCCTCAATTAGATTCCAGTCTGTAACTCCCTCCTGGTGTACCTGCTGTGTTGGACAGGCCTTCCCCCGGCATAGAGCACGAGACGGCGGTGAGGTTGAGCAGATGATTGATTCCCTCCCCACTCCCTGTGCTGTCAGCCAGGTCTCGGGAGGCTCACAATGGGGCCCAGGATCTGTTGACAGCATTTGTTTTCAGTTGGCAGCAGCTGGTATTTGGCGGGTAATAAACAGACAGGTACGATCACCTAAGGAGGCTGTTAACTATGTTACGCCCTGGATTCTCAAACCATGATCTTGATAATCTGTCGACGTGTCCCTGTAGGATCAGGAAATAGCCAACACCCTCCCCCCCTCCCGACCGAGTCTCCCCCCCCCCGCCTCCCGACCGAGTCTCCCCCCTGCTCAGCTACAGAAAGCTCTGACGGTGAGGCCAAAACACTGACTGTTTCCAGGAGGGTAGTTGATCTTGTTTTTGGGGCTAATGGGTAATTGCAAGAAAAAGGTTCTGCGTTGGATGATCAACTATCGTAGAACCCCTACAGTGTGGAAACAGGCCCTTCGGCCCAACAACTCCACACCAACCCACCGAAGAGTAACCCACCCAGAGCTATTCTGCTACCCTATTACTCTACATTTCCCCCCTGACTGATGAACCCAACCTGCACATCCCTGAACACTATGGGGAAATTTAGCATGGCCAATCCACCCTAACCTGCACATCCCTGAACACTATGGGGTAATTTAGCATGGCCAATCCACCCTAACCTACACATCCCTAAACACTATGGGGTAATTTAGCATGGCCGATCCACCCTAACCTACACATCCCTAAACACTATGGGGAAATTTAGCATGGCCAATCCACCCTAACCTGCACATCCCTGGACACATCCCCCCTGACTGATGAACCCAACCTGCACATCCCTGAACACTATGGGGTAATTTAGCATGGCCAATCCACCCGAACCTACACATCCCTGAACATTATGGGGTAATTTAGCATGGCCGATCCACCCTAACCTACACATCCCTGAACACTATGGGGTAATTTAGCATGGCCGATCCACCCTAACCTACACATCCCTAAACACTATGGGGAAATTTAGCATGGCCAATCCACCCTAACCTGCACATCCCTGGACACTATAGGACAATTTAGCATGGCCAATCCACCCTAACCTGCACATCCCTGGACACTATGGGACAATTTAGCATGGCCAATCCACCCTAACCTGCACATCCCTGGACACTATGGGGCAATTTACCATGGCCAATCCACCCTAACCCACACATCCCTGAACACTATGGGGTAATTTAGCATGGCCAATCCACCCTAACCTGCACATCCCTGGACACTATGGGGTAATTTAACATGGCCAATCCACCCTAACCTGCACATCCCTGAACACTATGGGGTAATTTAGCATGGCCAATCCACCCTAACCTACACATCTTTGGACTGTGGGAGGAAACCCACGCAGACCTGAGGAGAATGTGCAAACTCCACACAGACAGTTGCCCAAGGTGGGAATCGAACCCAGGTCCCTGGTGCTGTGAGGCAGCAGTGCTAACCATGGTGCCACCGTGCCACCATGCCACCCCCCTGTGATCGAAGGGCCTAACAGCCTACTCCAGCTCCTATTTTCCGTCTCCTTTGTACTTTATTTGCCGGTGAGTCACGGCTGTCCTGTGACAGTGAGGGGGTTAACAAGAGGAAAGCATTCCTCTTCTTTAATGAGCTGCAGTTGAAAAACCGAAGCTGATTAAGAGTGTTACATGTTCAAGAGCTGCTCCCCTGAGCAGGTCTCCCTCTTTAATTAATCCTTCTCCACATCTGCCTGCTCTCGGGAGGGCACTCATGAAAAATGCAGCCAGCGTTTCAGCTGGTGAGGCCGCTCCCCGCTGGGCTGCCCTTACCCCGGGGCGAGGGTCAGGTGAGTGGAAATGTCACCCTTTGAAGGTCAGCCCAGTGCCCAGCTGGCCAGGCACTGGGGGAGCAGTGGGGGGGGGAGGGGGTGGGAGCAGGGGGTCTGACTGGGTCGGGGAGCAATTACGTTTGCGTTTCAAATTCACTGCCCCGCTCCCTGGGGGGGGGATTCGCCGTGCCGTGCTTCATGTATACTGGTTGCCTTGCCAACCTCCCCCCCCCCCCACCCCCGCACCCCCTCAGCTTTGAGAAGGCCAGACCCGACCCCCCCCTCCCCAATCGTGACGGCTCCAACTGCTGGTCCCGGGCGCTAGTGGAATGCAGTAGCTGGCCCTTCAGGCCTTTCTCCCCCTCTCCCACCACCACTGTGTTAAGGTCTAGGAGGATACAGTCCTATCACAGTTAAATGGAACCAGCTCATTTTACGGGGATGTGACGGCCTAGTGGTATTATCGCCTGTTAATCCAGAGACCCGGACGGTGGAATTTGAATTCAATAAAAATTTGGGATTTAAGAGTCTAGTGATGACCATTGTTGGAAAAACCCATCCGGTTCACTAATGTCCTTTAGGGAAGGATCCTTACCTGGTCTGGGCCTACACGTGACTCCAGACCTACAGCAATGGGGTTGACTCTTAACTACCCTCTGGGCGATTAGGGATGGGCAATAAATGGTGGCCCAGCCAGCCCCATAAATGAGTAAGAAAAAAACCTGGTCAGCATGGACAATTTGGGCCGAAGGGCCTGTTTCCCATGTTGTATGACTCTGAGGTCATGGTCAACGGGCAAGATACAGAAAATCTGTGCTGTCGATGGGAGAACAGCCTCATTCATAAAATCATTGAATCCCAACAGTGTGGGAAGAGACTCTTCGGCCCATCAACTCCACACTGACCCTCTGAAGAGTAACCCACCCAGACCCATTCCTCTGAATGATGCACCTAACCTACACATCCCTGAACACTACGGGCAATTTAGCACAGCCAATCCACCCTGACCTGCACATCTTTGGACTGTGGGAGGAAACCCATGCAGACACAGGGGAGAATGTGCAAACTCCACACAGACAGTTGCCTGAGGGTGGGATCGAACTGGGGTCCCTGGTGCTGTGAGGCAGCAGGGCTAACCACTGTGCCACCATGTCTGGTAGGTGACGTTAGTGTATGGGAGCTTGCTGTGTGGTGAATTTTCCTGCTGGCAGTGCTCTTCAGGGCATGGGGAGGGCTTGCACGGCTGCGAAAGCACTCTGGGGAGGGGCAGCGCTTGGGGCGCTATAGCAATGCAGCAGCAGGAAGGGTAGGCACCCGGTCACATCGGCAGCAGTGGGAGAGAGAAATGTCACTGAGAGGCTGAGAGCTTACAGCTCACCTTCCTGGAAAACTGAAATATTTGTACAATCCACTCCAACAAGCAAGGCTTAACCAGGGATTCCCTTCACCCTCCCACCTCTCCCATGGTTCCTCCTGTTGGGCAGGGTCCATCCTCCTTTCCTCCTGGATTTGAGCTGCAAATTCACGAGCGGTCTGGACAGACCCTTCCCAGAGAGGTGATGAAAATATATTGTTTTTAATGCATGGAGTGTTTGGGATCTGGAGGGTGCTGACTCAACTCCAGAGAGACCTGGGGTGTTCTCTGAAGAGAGAGGCATTTTGCTGGGCTGCAGCAGTTAACTCTGGGGTGGGGGGGCTGTGTGAGCACCTCAGACACCGAGCCAGCACAGACACTGTGGGGGGAATGTGCTGTCACTGTCCTTGTGTCCTGCACAGGGACAGAGGGGGCAGCAGGTTACAGCTGGGAGGGCTACTCCCTGAATCCACACACTCACACACACTCACAGACACACACACACTCACACACTCACACATACACACTCACTCACACACAGACTTACACACAGACACACACACAGACTCACACAGACACACACTCACTCACACACAGACACACACACACACACAGATTCACACACACACACACTCACTCACACACAGACTTACACACAGACACACACACACACACACTCACACAGACACACACACTCACACACAGACTCACACTCACACACAGACTCAAACACAGACTCACACTCACACACACTCAAACACAGACTCACAAACAGACTCACTCACACACAGGCACACACACACTCACACACAGACTCACTCACAGACACACACACTCACTTACACACACACACTCACACACAGACACACTCACTCACACACACACAGACACACACGCACTCACACACACAGAGACTCAGTCACAGACACACAAACACTCACTCACACTCACACACAGACACACACACACTCACTCACACAGACACACACAGACTCACAGACACACACTCACTCACACATAGACTCACACACAGACACTCACTCACACACACAGACACACAGAGACTCACAGGCACACTCACACTTACAGACACACACACACTCTCATACACACACACACACACACTCACTCACACACAGACACAGATACTCACACACACACAAATACACACTCTCACACAGTCACACTCACTCACACACATACATAGGCATCCACACACAAATCTATTGACACGCAGACAAAGCCACATCGAGATTCACACCCCTACACACACCTGCATACCTACACACACATCCAAATGCGCACACACACACACACAGGCACCCACATAACAAGATGCACAGTTACACACACACATACACACACACACATGCACACACATGTACACGCACACATGTACACACACATACATGTACACATACAGGCACCCACATAACAAGGTGCATACAGTTACACACACACATATACACACACGTACACACGCATATACACACGTACATGTACACACACACATACACTGACACAGACACATCCAAATATGTACGTATACTTTTACGCACACATCCATCCACACACAGGCAACCACATATTAAACCCTGCACAGTTACACCCACACAGCTCCAACCTCACACAAACTAGACCCTTGCAGACCCTTCAACCCATTGTGTCTGTATTTGAGCTAATCACACCAGTCCCCCTCCCTGAGTTATCCCTGTCACCCAGAAAATGGCTTTGTCTTCGGATCAGACTTGCTCACACATGTAAATGCTGACAACACAACATGTAAAACTTTCTCTCCCTCTCACCACCCTCTTTCACAAGACAGCTAGATAATCCTGGAGAAAACATCCTCTTTCTCAGTTCACTCATTAGCTACCAGGCACAGGATCTGGACTGGGCTCTGGGTGCTGCCTTCAGCTGTTTCACTAGTGCAAGACCCCACTTCGGAGACAAGAGCAGATTGCACCTACCTGTTCAGAGCCAGAGTCAGTCCCCGAGTGAGGAACAGGCAGTGAGTTTGTGACAGAGTCAGGAGGAAGACCCACAGGGAGTGGAACAGTCCCCTCCCATCGCTCAGTTCATCAGGTCTGTCCCAGTAGGACACAATCCTCGCTCGGCCTGGCGCAGAAACACACAGTGCTCACACTCAGATAAGAATATCAAAGGCATGGTTAGTAAATTTGAGGGGACACCAAAATGGGTGGGATAATGGACAGAGAAGAAGATTATCTAAGATTACAAAGGGATCTTGATCAATTAGGCCAGTGGTCGGAGGACTAGCAGATGGAGTTTAATTTATAAATGTGAGATATTGCATTTTGGTAAAACATAACAAGGGTAGGACTTGTACAAAAGCAGGGCCTTGTGTGGTCATGGATATAGAGTCATAGAGTCATCCAGCACAGAAACAGACCCTTCGGCCCAACCAGTCCATGCTGACCATAATCCCAAACTAAACTAGCCCCACCTGCCTGCCCCTGGCCCATCTCCCTCCAAACCTTCCCTATTCATGCACTTACCCAAGTGTCTTTTAAACATTGTAACTGTACCCACACCCACCACTTCCTCAGGAAGTTCATTCCACACCCGAACCACCGTCTGTGTAAACATTTGCCCATCATGTCCTCTTTAAAATCTCTCTACTCTCACCTTAAAGGTGTGCCCCCCCAGTCTAGAAATCCCCCACCCTAGGCAAAAGACAATTACCATTAACCCTAGCCATAACCCCTCATTATTATATAAACTCCTAGAAACACCGACGGGTTCAGGTACATAATTCTTTGAAGCTTGCATCACATATAGACAGGGGGGCTAAGAAGGCATTTAGCAGATTCGCCTTCATTGCTCAGACCTCATAGACATTGGGACACCCAGATGAGGTTGTACAGGACATTGAGGAGAAAGTGAGGTCTGCAGATGCTGGAGATCAAAGTTGAAACTTTATTGCTGGAACAGCACAGCAGGTCAGGCCGCATCCAGGGAACAGGAGACTCGACGTTTCGGGCACAGGCCCTTCTTCAGAACATTGGTGAGGCCTCTTCAGGATTACTGTGTCCAGTTCCAGTCGCCCTGTTACTGGAAGGATATTATTAAACTGGAGAGGGTTCAGAAAACATTTACCAGGATGTTTCACACACACACACACACACATATACAGACACACACACTCCCCCCCCCCCCACCACACACACACACACACACACACACTCCCACATAGATACACACACAGACACTCACCCATACACACACACACACCCCCACATGCACGTACACACACACATCCATACACACACACTCTCTGGGTGAAGACATTTCTCCTCAGCTCTGTCCAAAATGGCCTCTCCTGTATCCTTAGACTGTGACCCCCTATTCTGGACTCCCCCAGTTATAGGGGAACATTCTTCCTGTGTTGACCCCGTCTAATCCTGCTGGAAGTTTATAGATTTCCACAAGAACTCCCATCATTGTTCTAAACTCCAGTGACTATAGTCCTGGCTAATCTGATCTCTCTACCCTTGATGATCAGACAGGCCATAACTAAATCTCAATCAAGGATGGTAAAATATCAGAGCAGAATGCTGGAAATCGGAAATTTTGGCTGGAGAATCTCAACAGGTCTGACAGCGTCCATGGAGAGAGGAACAGAGTTAACATTTTGGGTCCATTGTGATGAATTAAGGATGGGCAATAAATACAGGCCTCACTAGTGACTCCCACATTCTGGGAAAGGATAAATAAATCCACTCTTAGGCCCTTTGTCCTGCTCCAGACCATCAATAACATTCTCCAGGTTGGATTTAGGGGCACAGTTCAGGCCTGTGTTAAAATCACACTCGGGCCTAAAAGTGGTGCTGGAGCCTGACTTCAAGAAGGGACACCTGCTATCTGTGAGTCAGGAGGCTTTGACCCCCTCCCTGATTTCAAAGGGCTCTTTTGGGGGGGAGTGCATGGATCTGGCTCAAACTCTTTCCCTCCCCACCCCAACCCCCAAACACACCATCTGGGGCCCACCCTCCGCGCGGCTGGGTCGGGCCTCCAGCGATGTGCATTTGTGTAGCGCCTCCCGCGTCACCTTGGGGCCATCCCGGAGACCTTTGCTGGCTGGGGAAGCATCTCAGAGCCCGTCATCATGTCGCGTAGGAGACGGGGTGGCCCATTTACGCACAGCAAGATCCCAGAAATGGCGCCGAGACCGGGTTTATTTTCAGTTAAAACGTTATTTTTAAGCGACAACGGATGTCTAACCAACTGGCCTTGGATTCTTGTTTTCAGTCTCCATCATCACGAAAGGAGGCAGCGTGTCTACTATGTGGGCGGCTCAGTGGTTAGCACTGCTGCCTCACAGCGCCAGGGACCCGGGTTCGATTCCACCCTCGGGTAACTGTCTGTGTGGAGATTGCACATTGTCTGTGTGGGTTTCCACGCGATATGCAGGTTAGGATGGATTGGCCAGGGAGGTACAGGCCAGTTGGTTTAGCTGTGGGGATAGAGTAGGGTTCGTTCTGGGTGGGATGGTCTTCTGAGGGTCAGTGCAAACTCAATGGGCCGAATAACCTTTCTTCCTGCGCTGTAGGTGTCCTATACTCAAGGAGGTTAATCAAGACTCAACAGGCGAGGTCCTTTTTTTAGGACCTAGGGAGTCCAAAACTAGAGGGCGTGCGTTTAAGGTGAGAGGGGAAAGATTTAAAAGGGACCTGATGGGCAACTTTTTCACACGTGTATGGAATGAGCTGCCTGAGGAAGTGGCAGAGGCTGGTACAATGACAGCATTTAAAAGACACTTGGACAGAGACATGGATAGGAAGGATTTTGAAGGGTATGGGTCAAACGCAGGCAAATGGGATGAGGTCAGTTTGGGAAACTTTGGTGGGAATGGACGAGTTAGGCCGAAGTGTCTGTTTCCGTGCTCTATGACATTTTACTCTTTGCTCTATGACTCACTACTCTTTAAATTCCCTGCACGAAACCGGTGGAGAATCGAGAGTTCCGGAGATGCTGTTGTGAAATGACTCCATATCCATTTGAATCGGTCTCGTATGAAGAGGCTGTTTGCTGGGATTCTGGGGGCCATTTACATCATTTGCCACATGAGGGCGGTGTTGTCCAGGGAATCACCCATGAATAGTGGGCTCGCACTGGCACCAGGGTTTGGGATCAGACAGGGGGAAGTGTTGCTCACCCCCTGTGCCCAATGACTATCAGTAAGTCAAACAATACCTCGATTTTCTAAATTCACATCTTTGTTTGCAAATGCCTCCATGGCCTCACTCCTCCCCATCTCTGTGACCTCTTCTGACCTTATGACCCTCCAAGATCTCTTCACTCCCTTAAATAAAGTTTCTTGAGCATCTCTGATTTTAATTGTTCTGCCAGCGGGGACTGCACCCTCAGCTGCCTGGACCCTGAGCTCTGGAAACCCCCTCCCCAAACCTCTCTCTCCCCTTCTCTCTCTCTCTACCACCCCCCCCCCCCCCCCCCCCCCCACCACCACCACCACTCTCTCTTTCTCTCTCCCTCTATCTTCCTCACTTTCTCCCCCCTCTTTCTTCTCCATTCTCTTTCTCTCTGTCTCTCTCTTCACCCCCCCCTTCCCCCTCTCTTCTCCCTCTCCCTCCCTCTCTCTCTCCCCCTCCTTTCACCCTCTCTCCCCCCCCCACTCCTTCCCTCTCTCTCTCCCCCTTCTCCCTCTCTCTCTCCCTCCCCCTCTCTCCTCCCCACCCTCTCTAGCCCTCTCCCCCCTCTCCTTGCCTTCCCTTCTCTCTACTCTCTCTCCCTCCCTCTCTCCCACCCCTTCCCTTCCCCTCCTCCCCTCCCACCCCTTCCCTCCCCCCCTCTCTCTCCCTCCCTCCCTCTCCCCCTCTCTTTCCCTGTCTTCCTCCTCTCTCCCATCTCTTCCGTCTCTCTCTCTCTCCCTCCCTCTCTCCCAACCCACCACTCTCTGCTTCTCTCTCTCTCTCTCTCTCCCTTGCTCCCTTTCTCTCTCTCTCCTTTCCTTAAAGCGGAGTGTTTTTGGCTGTACTTCCAGGTCACCTGCCTGAGAATCTCCACAACCAGCTCACTACCATTAACTTGTTTGATTTCATTCTGCTGCACATATTACATTGATTTTATAACATGGTTGTTGAACGTAATATTTTCCAAAGATTGTATATCGTTATACAAAGGCCACGCTAAAGGAAGGTGACGGCCTAGTGGTAGTGTCACTGGAGTCCGAGAGTCAAACAGCTCGGAATCACACCCTCCGGTCCAACTCCTCCATGCCAACCCACAATCCCAAACTAATCTAGTCCCAATTGTCAGCATTTGACCCATATCCCTCCAAATCCTCCCTATTCATGTACCCATCCAATTGTACCAGCCTCCACCACTTTCTCTGGCAGCTCATTCCATACACGTACCACCGTCTGTGTGAAAAAGTTGCCCCTTAGCTCCCTTTTCAATCTGTCCCCTCTCACCTTAAGCCTCATTCTGGACCCCCCAGCCCCGGGGAAAATACCTTGTCTATTCACCCTAGCCATGCACCTCATGATTTTACAAACCTCAATCAGGTCACCCCTCAGCCTCCGACGCTCCAGGGAAAATGTCCCAGCCTACTCAACCTCTCCCTTCAGCTCAAACCCCTCCAGTCCCAGTAACATCCTTGTAAATCCTTTTTGCGCCATTTCCAGTTTAATACCATCCTTCCTACAGCAGGGTGACTAGAATTGTACACAGTACTGCAAATGTGGCCTTAACAATGTCTTGTACAGCCGTAACATGATGTGCCAACTCCTGTACCCAATGCTCTGACCAATGAAGGCAAATGCGCCGTCTTCACTACCCTCACCATTCCTGATGAAGGGCTGTCGCCCGAAACATCGACTCTCCTGCTCCTCGGATGCTGCCTGACCTGCTGTGCTTTTCCAGCAACACACTCTAGTCTTGACCTCCATCCTCTCTACCCTGTCTTACCTGTGATTCCAACAAGGACCTTAGGCCCCTCTGTTTTTGAAAACACTTCTATCATTAACTGTGTAATTCCTGCCCAGGTTTGTCTTACCAGGTAATGTTCCAGGGACCTGGGTTCGAATCCTGACAGGGCAGATGGTGGAATTCGAATTCAATATAAACCTGAGATTAAAAGTCTAATGATGACCATGAACCCATTGTCAGAAAAACCCCATCTGGTTCATTCATGTCCTTTTGGGAAGGAATGTGCCAACCTTACCTGGTCTGGGCCTACACGTGACTCCAGACTCAGAGCAATGGGGTTGACTTCTACCTTCCCCTCTGGGCAATTAGGGATGGGCAATAAATGGTGGCCTAGCCAGAGACACTCAGATCCCAAGACTGAAGAAAAGAAATGACTAAAGTTCCACTTTCTCATTGGAGAGAGAGCTCATGTGGCAAGTGTAACCCGAGGGTTGTGAGACTCCAATCGAAGGGGTGGGGGTGTGTTTGTGGACGTGGTATTGAACCCTCACTGTTGGCGTAACTCTGCGTTACAAACCAGCCGCCCAATCGAACCCGAAACTACGGCTAGGACAGGAGGTGTGGTGGGACCAGGATCGATTAAGGCATTGGGCCAACGTTTGGTGAGAAACAAGGTGTAGGGTCTATGGAGGGGAGACTGCTGGTGAGTCACAATGCTCTTTCTTTACAATCTCGCTGTGATCTCAGCCAATGCAGGTAGATTTTCCTCTCCTTCTTTTAAACAAACCCCATAGTGTGGGAACAGGCCATTCGGCCCATCAGACCACAACGGCCTTCCAAAGAGTAACCCACCCAGAGCCATTACCCCTACTCTATATTTACCCCTGACTAATGCACCTAATCTACACTATGGGGCATTTTAGCATGGCCAATCCATCCTAACCTGCACACATTTGGACTGTGGGAGGAAACCCACACAGACACGGGGAGAATGTGCAAACTCCACACAGAGAGTTGCCCGATGCTGGAATCGAACCCGGCTCCCTGGCGCCGTGAGACAGCAGTGCTAACCACTGAGCCACCGTGCTTCCCAGTGATGTAATGATGTTCTGAGCATTGTACTGTTTGGTCTGTGACTGAGCAGGTCCTTACTCCGGGGAGCTGGTGTGGTGAGGATGGGCCGAATGGCCTCCTGCTGCACCAGGACAATTCTCTGAAGTCTCGACGCACCTCGATACAAAGGTACGTTCTGGGGTCGTCAAACGCACGCAGGAGGGAGGCAATGAACCCCTCTCCCCACCCCACCTCACCCCCAGGTCTAAGGTACAGCGAGGCCGAACTCTGACCCCCTCAGCGGGAATCATCTCAGTCCAAGACCAGTCGGCATCATCACAGAGTAAGGGAGAGGATGGCTCCTCTTAGGGAGGGTGGAATTCCTGACCGCAGAGGGCTGTTGAGGCTGGAGCTTTAAGGATATTTCAGACTGCACTGGATTGTTAATGAGGAGGGCAAATCCAGGGATATAGGGCAAAATAGAGTTGAGTATTCTCAGCTCAGCTCATTGAATGGCAGAGCGGACTCAATGGGCCGAATGGTCTGATTCTGCACCTGACCTGCTCCTCTAAATACATGGAGAGCAGAACTCCCACTACACTGTCGCCCATCAAACACTCCCAGGACAGGGACAGCACGGGGTTAGATACAGAGTAAAGCTTCCTCTACACTGTCCCCCCATCAAACACTCCCAGGACAGGGACAGCACGGGGTTAGATACAGAGTAAAGGTCCCTCTACACTGTCCCCCCATCAAACACTCCCAGGACAGGGACAGCACGGGGTTAGATACAGAGTAAAGGTCCCACTACACTGTTCCCCATCAAACACTCCCAGGACAGGGGCAGCACGGGGTTAGATACAGAGTAAAGGTCCCACTACACTGTTCCCCATCAAACACTCCCAGGACAGGGACAGCACGGGGTTAGATACAGAGTAAAGGTCCCACTACACTGTTCCCCATCAAACACTCCCAGGACAGGGGCAGCACGGGGTTAGATACAGAGTAAAGGTCCCACTACACTGTTCCCCATCAAACACTCCCAGGACAGGGGCAGCACGGGGTTAGATACAGAGTAAAGCTCTCTCTACACTGTCCCCATCAAACACTCCCAGGACAGGGACAGCATGGGGTTAGATACAGAGTAAAGCTCCCTCTACACTGTCCCCCATCAAACACTCCCAGGACAGGGACAGCACGGGGTTAGATACAGAGTAAAGATCCCTCTACACTGTTCCCCCATCAAACACTCCCAGGACAGGGACAGCACGGGTTAGATACTGAGTAAACCTTCCTCTACACTGTTCCCCCATCAAACACTCCCAGGACAGGGACAGCAAGGGGTTAGATACAGAGTAAAGCTCCCTCTACACTGTCCCCCCATCAAACACTCCCAGGACAGGGACAGCACGGGGTTAGATACAGACTAAAGGTCCCACTACACTGTTCCCCATCAAACACTCCCAGGACAGGGGCAGCACGGGGTTAGATACAGAGTAAAGGTCCCACTACACTGTTCCCCATCAAACACTCCCAGGACAGGGACAGCACGGGGTTAGATACAGAGTAAAGCTCTCTCTACACTGTCCCCCATCAAACACTCCCAGGACAGGGACAGCACGGGGTTAGATACAGAGTAAAGGTCCCACTACACTGTTCCCCATCAAACACTCCCAGGACAGGGACAGCACGGGGTTAGATACAGAGTAAAGGTCCCACTACACTGTTCCCCATCAAACACTCCCAGGACAGGGGCAGCACGGGGTTAGATACAGAGTAAAGGTCCCACTACACTGTTCCCCATCAAACACTCCCAGGACAGGGGCAGCACGGGGTTAGATACAGAGTAAAGCTCTCTCTACACTGTCCCCATCAAACACTCCCAGGACAGGGACAGCATGGGGTTAGATACAGAGTAAAGCTCCCTCTACACTGTCCCCCATCAAACACTCCCAGGACAGGGACAGCACGGGGTTAGATACAGAGTAAAGATCCCTCTACACTGTTCCCCCATCAAACACTCCCAGGACAGGGACAGCACGGGTTAGATACTGAGTAAACCTTCCTCTACACTGTTCCCCCATCAAACACTCCCAGGACAGGGACAGCAAGGGGTTAGATACAGAGTAAAGCTCCCTCTACACTGTTCCCCCATCAAACATTCCCATGACAGGGACAGCACCGGGTTAGATACTGAGTAAACCTTCCTCTACACTGTTCCCCCATCAAACACTCCCAGGACAGGGACAGCACGGGTTAGATACTGAGTAAACCTTCCTCTACACTGTTCCCCATCAAACACTCCCAGGACAGGGGCAGCACGGGGTTAGATACAGAGTAAAGCTCCCTCTACACTGTCCCCCATCAAACACTCCCAGGACAGGGGCAGCACGGGGTTAGATACAGAGTAAAGGTCCCACTACACTGTTCCCCATCAAACACTCCCAGGACAGGGGCAGCACGGGGTTAGATACAGAGTAAAGCTCCCTCTACACTGTCCCCCATCAAACACTCCCAGGACAGGGACAGCACGGGGTTAGATACAGAGTAAAGGTCCCACTACACTGTTCCCCATCAAACACTCCCAGGACAGGGGCAGCACGGGGTTAGATACAGAGTAAAGCTCCCTCTACACTGTCCCCCATCAAACACTCCCAGGACAGGGACAGCACGGGGTTAGATACAGAGTAAAGGTCCCACTACACTGTTCCCCATCAAACACTCCCAGGACAGGGGCAGCACGGGGTTAGATACAGAGTAAAGCTCCCTCTACACTGTCCCCCATCAAACACTCCCAGGACAGGGACAGCACGGGGTTAGATACAGAGTAAAGCTCCCTCTACACTGTTCCCCCATCAAACACTCCCAGGACAGGGACAGCACGGGTTAGATACTGAGTAAACCTTCCTCTACACTGTTCCCCCATCAAACACTCCCAGGACAGGGGCAGCACGGGGTTAGATACAGAGTAAAGGTCCCACTTCACTGTTCCCCATCAAACACTCCCAGGACAGGGACAGCACGGGGTTAGATACAGAGTAAAGCTCCCTCTACACTGTCCCCCATCAAACACTCCCAGGACAGGGACAGCACGGGGTTAGATACAGAGTAAAGCTCCCTCTACACTGTTCCCCCATCAAACACTCCCAGGACAGGGACAGCACGGGTTAGATACTGAGTAAACCTTCCTCTACACTGTTCCCCCATCAAACACTCCCAGGACAGGGACAGCAAGGGGTTAGATACAGAGTAAAGCTCCCTCCACACTGTCCCCCCATCAAACACTCCCATGACAGGGACAGCACCGGGTTAGATACTGAGTAAACCTTCCTCTACACTGTCCCCCATCAAACACTCCCAGGACAGGGACAGCACGGGGTTAGATACAGAGTAAAGCTCTCTCTACACTGTCCCCATCAAACACTCCCAGGGACAGGGACAGCACAGGGTTAGATACAGAGTAAAGCTCCCTCTACACTGTCCCCCCATCAAACACTCCCATGACAGGGACAGCACGGTGTTAGATACAGAGTAAAGCTCCCTCTACACTGTCCCCATCAAACACTCCCAGGACAGGGTAGCACAGGGTTAGATACAGAGTAAAGCTACCTCTACACTGTCCCCCCATCAAACACTCCCAGGACAGGGACAGCAAGGGGTTAGATACAGAGTAAAGCTCCCTCTACAGTGGTGTGAACAGTAAGGCTTTATCCGAATTCGCTTCTCAGAAGTTATTGTGCGATGTCGTTGCCAACAGCAGAACAAATGAGAGTGGCAATCACATGGAAACCTGGTGAAAAGGAATGATCACTATTCGCTGGAGCTCCCGGGCTGGGCACCAATCGAATGTGGACCTCCACTATATGGCCTTGTCTGAAGTTGTCCCGTAAACTCATGGAGGGCCACGTGGAGTGAGGGCTACCAGCTCAGGTCAAACAGCTGCCTGGCATTTATTCATCACAGACATCCAACTGCCCAGCCCCAATCAAATGACCTGCCCTTCATCAGCCAATGGTTTATTCTCCTTCCGAAAGTCAAAATGCCGCAGGAAAGCCAAGCACGTACCTCGAATTAACGCTTGCCAGCTCCCAGTTTAGAACGTGGCCCCAGAGTGTGTTCATCAGGTTAAATGCCCATCCCTGGAGCATGCAGGGAAATATTAGCGGGAAGTTGGCAATCCTGTTCAAAATGGAATTAGTCAACAAACAATGCTTAATTCACTCATTAACCCCCTGCTGGAAGTGAAATCTGGGAATGTTGCGGAGAATTAGACAGGGTTAAATGCAGCAAGGTTGTTTCCAATGACCCAGGGGTCCAGTACCAAGGAGGTTACAGTCTAAGGATACGGGATAGGACTGAGATGAGGAGAAATGTCCTCACCCAGAGAGAGGGGGGGACAGCCTGTGGAATTCTCTGCCACAGAAAATAGCAAAGGCCACAACCTTAGACAATAGACAACAGACAATAGGTGCAGGAGTAGGCCATTCTGCCCTTCGAGCCTGCACCACCATTCAATATGGTCATGGCTGATCATCCTCAATCAGTATCCTGTTCCTGCCTTATCTCCATAACCCTTGATTCACTATCCTTGAGAGCTCTATCCAACTCTTTCTTAAATGAATCCAGAGACTGGGCCTCCATTGCCCTCTGGGGCAGGACATTCCATATCGAATGTTTTCAAAAAGGATTGCTGGGGTTGGAGGGTTTGAGCTACAGGGCGACACTGGATAGGCTGGGGCTGTTTTCCCTGGAGTGTCAGAGGCTGAAGGGCGACCTTATAGAGGTTTATAAAATCATGGGCATTGATAGGGTGAATAGACAAAGTCTTTTCCCACGAGTCGGGGAGTAGGGGCTTTGTTGAGCTTGCAGGACAACTTCAGAACTGGAGGGCAAAGGTTTCGGGAGAGAGGGGAAAGATTTAAATGGGATCTAAGGGGCAACTTTTTCACACAGAGGGTGGTACGTGTATGGAATGAGCTGCCAGAGGAAGTGGTGGAGGCTGGTACAATTACAGCATTTAAAAGGCATCTGGATGGGTATATGAATAGGAAGGGTTTGGAGGGATATGGGCCGGGTGCTGGCAAATGGGACTATGCCGGATAACTCTATGGCTCTGAGGAGTTAGATATATTTCTCGAGTCACAGAGATAGAGTCATAAAGTCCTCGAGATGTACAGCATGGAAACAGACCCTTAGGTCCAACTTGTTCATGCCGACCAGATATCCGAAATTAATCTAGGAGAAAGCGGGGACTGCAGATGCTGGAGATCAGAGTCGAAAAGTGAGTTGCTGAAAAACCAGGTTCAGGCAGCATCCGAGGAGCAGGAGAGTCAACATTTCGGGCACAGGCCCTTCATCAGCCGCAACATAACCTCCCAACTCATGTGCTCAACGTACAGACCAATTCCTGATGAAGGGCTTATGCCTGAAACATCGAATCTCCCGTTTCTTGGATTCTGCCTGACCTGCTGTGCTTTTCCAGAGCCACCCTTTTTGACTCAAAATTAATCTAGTCCCATTTGCCAGCACCCGGCCCATATCCCTCCAAACCCTTCCTATTCATATACCCATCCAAATGCCTTTTAACTGTTGCAATTGTACCAGCCTCCCCCACTTCCTCTGGCAGCTCATTCCATACACGTACCACCCTCTGCGTGAAAAGGTTGCCTCTTAGGTCCCTTTTATATCTTTCCCCTCTCACCCTAAACCTATGCCCTCTAGTTCTGGAATCCCCCACCCCAGGGAAAAGACCTTGTCTATTTATCCTATCCGTGCTCCTCTAAAAGGTCACCCCTCAGCCTCCGACGCTCCAGGGAAAACAGCCCCAGCCTGTTCAGCCTCTCTCTATAGCTCAAATCCTCCAACCCTGGCAACATCCTTGTAAATCTGTTCTGAACTTTTCAAGTTTCACAATATCCTTCCTATCTGAGGGAGACCAGAATTGAACACAGTATTCCAACAGTGTCCTGCACAGCCACAACATGACCTCCCAACTCCTGTACTCAATACTCTGACCAAAAAGGAAAGCATACCAAACACCTTCTTCACTCTTAGAGTTAAAGGGATCCAAGAATATGGGGTGAATGTGTGTACTCGACGCTGCGTGGGATGGTCAGCCACGATCATATTGAATGGTGGAACAGACTCAAAGGGCCGAATGGTCCTGTGCCTGTTTTTAAATGTTTTCCTTTCTCTGGGAAATAGAATGTTCTCATTGGCAATTCGACAGTGTCTGACCTGAGGTAGATTTGATGAGGGTGACTGGTGCTCAGACCAGAGTTTGGTCGAATCCTGGTTGAGAAGGCGGCAGCCTTGGAGCTGTCGGGGTAATATCACTGGGCCACAGCTGATCTGCTGGGGAAACCGGTTCAAATCCTGCTACAGGCAACTGGCGTGGTTTCAATCCACGAACAATGAATCTGATTCCAAAATTGTGATTGTGAAACTATCACTAATTGTTCCAGGAACTGGTTCATTGCTGCTCTTTCAGGGTGGAATATCTCCCCAGAGGGAGATAAACTGGATTAATTAGGAATGGGTGTACTGGAGATGCCCCTCGAACAGCAGTTGGAGCAGAACATGCCATTGGGCTATCCCCCTCGGTTACTCGGTCTGGGATTACATGTGACTCCAGACCCACAGCAACGTGGTTGACTCTTAATTGCTCTTTGCAACGGCCCCAGGCAAGTCACTCAGTTCAAGGGGTAATCACAGATGAGGTAACAGTTGCTGATCTTGCCAGCTATACCCATGCCCCAAGAAAAGAAAAATAAATGCAAGATGCGGTCCCAGCAGCATTGAGCAGAGAATGACCCCCACCCTGCTGGACCCCCCGT